>NW_025920133.1:0-131878 GCF_902686445.1 Sciurus carolinensis
GGATTTTGCACGAAAGACATGGGGCAGGGAAGCTCTGTGCAGCTCTTGGACCTGTGGGTCGGCTGGGTCCCCGTGTACCTCAGAGCAGCGCTGCCATCATGCGCCCCGGAGGCCAGGCTGCCAGATGCTACACGCTGGAGGAAGCACAGCGTGGGGACTTTTTGCATACAATTATAGTGATGGCACCATTTTTTTGAAACAAACAAATGTCACTGAAAATCCAGGTCTCCTTTTATTAAAACTGAAAAACGTGTATAAATGTAAATAACAAATGACGGATACAGGGATAAGAACACAGCAGCGGCGGCTGGCATCTCTCCCTTTCTCTCTTTTATCATTTCCTTCTCATGTAATTTGCATTAATAAAGAGACTGTTCCTTGTCAGAATGTGTTTCATCCAGTTTAAAATCCCAGAGCGATACACTAGGAAGAGCTCTGGGAGAACCCAATTGTCAGAGCCGACCAGACAAATGAATCCTGGTGTCAGGAGCATGTGGTTCAACGATGACAGATTGGGAACTGTCCCCCTCTTGACAGACGACCTGTAACTCTGACCTGCAAGGTCTGCTCCAGGGCTGGGCCTGCCTTCCCATCCCACAGCCAGGTTCTGACTGCCATATGTGTCTTTTGATTATATAGGCAAACTCAGGTCCCAGAGCTTTGCCTCTGATGTACACCCAGAAACCTCTACTGCTCGCCATCACTGGTGTCTGAGAACACAGGCCAAGCTTGTGAATGTAGGCGGAAACTTCAAGCAGCACTGAAGGCCTAGGGAGAAGTATATATCTAATTCTACCTTGTATTTTGGAACCAATGCTTGTAATAAATTATTTAAGTGCTAGAAATTACAACACAGGCAGAAACAGAAAGGCTTTATAAACACTCATGTTTGCGCAAGGCTATCTGCCTTGCGTGGTTGGGAAAGCAGAGTGTAAAGCTCAGATTCCCTGAGAGGTGACTCTCAGCTGTAATTTCTGAGATCTCTGTGGTGAATAAATTGGCCATCTACTAAAAGGCCCAAGGCAAGACTCTTTGGGACAATGGAGGAAGCCTGGTGAATGGACAGACGGACTGATGGAGGCCAGAGTTGAGATTCTGGAAATTCTGACACAGGTGTCAGAGTGGCTGTAGCTCCAACTCATCTTTGCTTTCTACACAGGTCAAAAATGCCATTTTTGCCATACTCACACTGCCCACCAGTGACTCCAAACCCAGTTCTCATTGTGGAGACCCCAGGATTTATGAGGCTGCTGTGAAGAGGTGGGAATAGGATTCATCTGTCTCGGGACTCATCACGGTCCACTCGTTGACTTTGATGGTGACCCTGGTGGGTATGATGAGTGTCTGATCTTCATATCAAAGAGTTTGCAGTTATGGGCACTGAGGGGGAGTTCCAGGGACTTAACCTGGTTCCCTTGACTCACATGGAGAAGGGGCAGACTTTCTACTCACTTGCTCCTGCCAGGCAGTATCTCCAGATGAGCCAGGCAATCAGACTTGGTTGCCTTGATTCTCTAGTGCTTAGGAAGGGCTGCTCCCGAGTGCACCTCCCACATTTCAGTTTGCAGTTGATTAGACCTGCCTCTCAAAATCTTCTTTTGGAATTCTCTCTTCCATTTCATTTCCAGGTGGTATTCAGGTGGTAAAAAATAGAATATCGAGAACATCCCTCAAGCAAGCCATGTTATTGATCATCACGTGGGGAAAAAGCCTACACAATTTTGAGACTCTTCACAGTACTGAAAAACAATAAGATCATAATGGAAAAATGACTTATGCATTTATTTTTAAGATGTAGTTCATGTTTAAATTATGTGAAGACAGGGTATTGCTCTGTACCACCATGATTCAGTGAGCTGGTTACTTACTGAGTATTGAACTTTGTTTTTACAGTCTCACTTCCTGGAGGCTGTATTAATAAAAATGGACAATAGTTATTTTTATCGGAGCACTTTGAAGACACTTGAGGATACAACAACTTACATTTAAATCCTATAATTCTCAAATTATCACAAAAAAATTTGCTACTTTTCTTCCATGAATCAGACAGTAAATGAATGAAAGAGTAAACACACAAATTAGTTCCCTTACCTTCTGGACAACCTTGAAGACTGGGCATGAGTATTTCCATTTTGCAGGAAAATAAGGGTACAGAGAGGTTGAATGGGTTAGAGTGTCCAAAGAAGTAAGATGAGACAGAACCACTTTCAAGCGGATGTTGTCTCAGGCCTCAGTGCTCTCTACCCAGCACAGGCTGTCTGAGAGTCCCATTTCTGAAAGGGTTTGTCTGCTGGGGTTTGGCTGTGGTGGTCACTAGGGTGTTGTTGGCTCACTGGGTGACACGCTGACCTGGCAAGCTGTGTTTGGCACTGGCCCCGCAGGCTAACAGCAAGGTGGAGTGTGTGGAATGAATCACTGTCTTGCATGGGCTGCACTTCCCCTTCAGAAGTCATTTCCTGGGACTGTATGGTTTACCAAGCAGATGTGGTGAAGCTCAGGTGGGCAGAGGCTGGCCCAGCCCTGAGTGTGACCTTCCTCCTGCCTCTCCTGCCTACATGGGATGACTCCCTGTGGGGAAGGGGCTGCAAACAAAGCTGCCAAGTGGCTGCTGTCACCCCCTGGTGTAGTCCCAGCTCCTTAGTGGAGGCAAGTTCCCTCACCCCGGGGCCCAGGTGGATCTGGTGACTCACCCAGGGATACAGGAGGTTTGCGTTTTGCTTGGTGCAGAGCAAGGGGCATTCCCTGGGGTGCACATGTGGGGTGTGAGGGGTGAGGACCACATTAACCTTCCATTTCCATTATTGTTTTACACACATTCAAATTTCTACATAAGTTCAATTAGTCTTCCTTCCATAGTAACAACTACTGCCATTAGTTTATTACCGTTTATTAGGCAGCTGGGTGTCAGGCACTGCTGTACCTTTCATGTAACTCTGAAAATAGATTCCTGAAGTTATTCTTCAAGTCTTTACTTTTTTATTATATGGATGAAGAAATGGAGGTTTAGAAGCCAACTAGCTTCTCCTAGATGACGTGACTGATATGTGGTAGGACCAGAATTCAGATAGTAGACATCCTGATCACCATGTGTGAGGCCAGTTGTCACCAGTTTGGTGATGCTGAATCTTCAGACTTTCATTCCACCTGCCCAGAGCTGTCATTCCCCTAGCTTCACCCAGGGTTCAATTCATATGCCTAGTCCTGTGGTGTCTGGCCTGAGGTCAAGCACCTGAGTGGTGTCTGTATCAGAGAGATTCTTGGACTTTGAAATCAGGTCATCATTTTGGGAGAACTGTAAAATCCAGATGGAGAGTCTGGGGTCCTGCCTTTCAGGCACCCCTGCCTGTGATGCCCCTCCCTCAGGAGACTCCTGTCTTGAGCCCCTCTTCAGCATCTGCAGGGTAGCATTCCTGGGGTCTCTAAGGGGTTGGCCTGCACCACCATCCCCACTCATTCCAATGCACCCCTCCTGCTGATATGCTGCAGCGTCAGTGGCGACCTGCTCATGGGCAGACCTTCCCTGGGATGGAAGGCAGTAACCAAGCAACCCTTCACCTCCTTCTGCTGACTAGCCTTTTGCAGTTCTTGTGATCTTTCCTCCAACGTCCATTTTTCATCCTTTAATCTTTTGTTACTGCCCTTTCTCACCTCTAGCATCAACACAAGGAGACAAAGTTCTGGCACAGAAATGCTGCTGGCAGGTGGCGGGCCCATTGGCATGCTCAGCACAGCCCCAACGCGCTCTGGGAATGAATAATAAATACTATTTGATGATGAAATCAGAGTGCATTTTCCTTTCAATGAGACAGTGTCAAACATTTTCCTCTGAAATATAAATGAGCAGAATATTAACCAAGCAGCCTCCCTCCCCAGGAGCAGTCAGTGCTGATCTGCTGGCCTTCACCTGGTTGGCCAAGAGGGAGGGACGCAGCAGCTGCCATTTGGCCTTCCCTCGTAACTGGCTATTACTCATGAACAGTTGGAGATGAGTACTCCGAAAGCTTTCTTTTTCTTTATTTCCCGGTTTGGTTGGTGTACCTTGAATTATTAAAACTGAGGATTTTAACCATAAACTAGAACTCTGAGGCAAAGCAGAAAAGTCACATATGTATTTAAAACCTGGACAAGGATGCCAGGGTTATCGGGATGCCTTCTTCTGATGCTTTGTGGGCACTTTCTGTGTCCTGGGGTAGCAGTGAGTTAGAAGGCATTCTCAACCTCTCCTGGTCCAAAGCTCATTCCCCAGTAGGAAACTGAAGCCTCCAGAGGCTGAGTTACCTGCACGGGCCACTCAGAGCTTCCTGGCGGTACTGGGGTCAGAGCTGGGGCCACATGCTAGTTCAGGTCTATTTCTGTCATTATCCTGCTCTTTCTCTTTCTTCTTTTCTTTTCTTTCATTCCTTTTCTTTTTGATACTGGGATTGAGTCTGGGTTTGCTCTACCACTGAACCACTTCCCTGGTCTTTTATTGTTTATTTTGAGGCACAGTCTTGCTAACTTGCCTGAGCTGTCGTTGAACTTGGGCTCCTCCCACCTCAACCTCCTGAGCCACTGGTGTGTGCCTCTGCACCAGGCTCACCTTGCTGTCTGCATTTTTGCTCACAAAGCACTTGGGCAGTGCTGTGGCAAGAAGGAGTAGAGACTGTGGTTGAACATTCAAGGGAAGTGAACCCCAAGGTTGATCAGGGACACCCCAAGTGGGTCTCTTTAAATCAGCCTGGAGGCATGGACAGTGCCCACCTGACCTTCCTGGAACTCAGGGCTCGAAGGCACACAATGAACTCACTTCTCCACTGGCATGTAAAGATAAGTACAGTAATCTTTCTGTGTCAAGGAGAGTCCACATTAGTAAATGCATAAAGTCAGAAAAATGCATTAAGTTAAATAATAACAACAGTGATTAGCAAACAAGCCAATACAGTACACACTAAAACCCAAGTGCTAATCAATTGCCAAAGGAATGGGGCTATAAATGCTGTAAGGATTTTGATGTGAGAGAAAAACTGTGGTCAGGCAGGGATGAATTTTAGCCACATCTGAAGAGCAAGTGTCCTATGAATATGTAAAAAGGGAAGGCAGAACCGGCAGGGAGCCACAGGAGACTCTGGAGGGAGAGCATGCCAAATGTGTTTGGACAATAATGAACAAGCCGCTCGTTACCTGGAAGACTTGGTCAGTGAATTTTTGGGGAGGAGGCTGGACAGGTGGGTTAGGGTCAGGCATCAGAAGTGCTGGGAGGCAAATAGGGGCTGCTGATACCCTTAAGTACAGGCTGCTTGAGCCTCACCCCAGGGGGCAGTGCTGAGAACAGACCCACAGGGCTCCCTAGGGTTTCTTCCCTTTTCTTATGACTTTTGCATAGTTCCTGATTTCAAACCAACAGGGACAACTGCCACCGTCTCAGTTCACTGTTCAGTGTGGCAGGAGTTGGCCTCTCTCAGTCCTCTCCAGTCCTGTGCTGGAAACTATTGGGGCTCAGGGGAGGGACCCTTGGCAAGGAATCCTGCTGGGCATCCCACTCCACCTACCTTGCTGGACGGCGAGGTCAGGGGCAGCATTGATGCATGGCCCACCTGGGTGGGGTGGTGTTCGGGTTCCATGCTCCTATGTGTAGGCACATAACTGTTGTCATTCACCAAATGTGAGCTGGGAATGCCAAGGATGACCAATGGGGTGGCAATGCCCACTGAAAAGTCCAGCGGAACAAAGGGAGATGCAGATATGGCATCTCCGTGGGGTGGGAAGAAAGAGCCAACAGACTGAAGAAATCGGGAACTCCTGGAAAGGTACTGTGATCAAGGTCCGGGAGGAAGGTGGCGTCCAGGGTGAGAGGGGTTTGGACGTGGGGAAGAATGGGGAAGCCCTGGGGGTCCCAGGGTGGGGATGGTGCACAGCACCTGGACTCCTTTGCCAGGCATGTGACTTGAAGTCACTTGCCATGAACCAACTGACTCTCCAGAGTTGCCACACGGTGCTATCTAACAAGTCTCCACTGGGTTCCCTTAGTGCCAACAAGGCAGGAGGTGCTTAGATTAATTTCCACCTTGAACTCTTGAGAGTTTGAACTTGGTAACTTTGGAAATTCTTGTCATACAAACTAGTGTCTCTTCCCTAAGTAAAGTGATCTTTACAAGATAGCCATCAGGAACATTTTTTATGTGGTTCTGATGATATAGTACATTTTTAAAAAGACCATCCAGATGTTTGATTAGTATGTTTTTTAAATGGTGGACTCTAAATTATAATAATGTGCAAATATTCACATTATTTTAGCATTTATTAAATGTTTTTCCCAATATCTATCATCGGATTTTCATCAAAATCTTGTGAAGGCTGGGGATGTAGCTCAGTTGGTGGAGTGCTTGTCTCACATGCACAAGGTCCTGGGTTCACTCCCTGGCACCAAAAAAAAAAAAAAAAAAAAAAAAAAAAAAAAAAAAAAATTTGAGGTAGCAGTTAAAATAAGAACAAAACTTTGTACACTCAAGAAACAAAGGATCATGTCCTAACCAGGAGTTCATATGCTACATAGGCCACAGCCAAACCCTGAAGCTCCATGTCAGGGCTCCAAGTCCTGCATCTCCCTGATCCACCATCCAGCCCAGGGCAAACTTGGGCATTTTTAGTTGATATTCTTGGTTTATTCCTCTCCTATGGGTAAATGGAGAATAGTCACCAGCACCTAAGTAGAGTTTATGTGTTTATCCTTAGTGCCAGAGGTACCAGAAAAATAAGATATTTAAAGTCCTTAAGAAACCAGCATTGGCAGATTGAAACCAATGACTCCTATTCATAAATGCATAGTGAATAAAAATCATTCCTTGTTTTTTAAAAATGCCTATGATACTGTTTCAAAAGAATCACCATCATCTCTGAGTCTGCTTTGCCCTGTAGAGGGACTGCTGCACTCACCTCCTCTGTCTGCAGGTGGCTATGAGGGTGGGCGTGAAGGGCTTGCCCTGCCCCCAGGAGTAAGGGAGGACCAGACCGCAGGCCAGATCCTGGAGCTGACTCCCAGTAGCCCTCCTTCTGGGCAGCCAGGCTGCTGCCTCTCAGAGCTGCAGGAAGTGGAGCCTGTGACCCTCTGCAAGGGGAAGCTGGCCAGAGTGGACAGGGCTGGCCTTGCAGCCTGGTGACGTGGCTGTTGCCAGCTGTGACTAGTCAGTGTTGGTGTCCACCATTGGCCCCATTGGTCCAGCTAGCTACTGACTGTCATTGCTGTAATAAAATCCCTCCCACGATAGGAGAGTACGTGGAACTTGAGCAGAACCCTTTTATTTGTCCTGCAGCTCTTGAATTCTGAGATGACTTTCTCCTATGCTCCCTTTCTGGTTTCATAAAGACTCTGCAGAAGTGCTGACTATGGGATGCCTGGCCATCAGAAGAACAGAGAAATATTGGTTTCCTTGAGGCCTTCAGACATTTTCTAACTACATAAATAGCTTGGGGTGAAGGAAGGAGAAGGCCAGTGACAGGAAGGATCTGACGAGAGGGACAGGGTCACTTTTTTAAGGGAGTAGGTTGATGGCTGTGTTCTGGCTCATAAAAATAAATAAATAAAAAGGTATTGGGGTGAGGTCTGGTTTAAGCAGCAAAATAGAAATGGCAGTGAGAAACCTGGGCATCAGGACATGAGAAGACCTGGGCTGGCCTGGATTATACCGCCAAGTTTGACCTTGAACAGTGATTTATCAACGTTGGCTATGATGATTCAATCTTAAAAAAAAAAAAAAAAAAAACAAGAAAATGCTGAAGATGCTAGAGGGACTCCTTAGCTCTAACTCTAGTTTGTCTCCTTACACGCCACCACAGAATCACCCGCTGCACTGCTGCTGGATTTCTGTGCCTGCTCCCTGCCCAGCGGGAGGTTTCCAGGGGAAACAGCATGGAGAAGCCCAAGCTTGGCAGCCCGAGCTCTCCACATGGCCCTGAGAAGTGGTGGAATGTCCCAGGGGTCCCAGCACCCTTCCTCAGGCCAAGTCCCCTTGATGACACCAGAGAGCACACGATGTGGACTCCAGGTGTGTCCCTCCACCTGTGAACCAGGGACCTGGACAGCTCGCTCTGCTCGAGGCTGCAGGAAGGGCTTCCGCCGTCACCAGCCTCATGTCCCAGGGCTCTCAGCTGGGTTTTCAGACTAACTTACATCATTAACACAGGCCTATGGAAAATTAGGAAATAGCCAGGAGAAACAGGACTGCCTGCCCATCTGGTACTGTCCCAGGACCCTCGGTCAGCACTATTGGAAACCTGGATGCCAGAAATCTCATTGACCTGTTATTTATCGTAAATGGCCAGAAATCATCAAATGGGGAAAAACTAATCTAATTTGGTCTAGGAAAAAACTAACTCACTGAGTTAATGCTCTTATCAAATAGCTTATTGTTCACTCAATGTAGCTAATTCAGTAATACTATTTTAATTATTTGCTGTCAGATAAACATGGCTCTCAAATTGCTACTTTCTGGCTGCTCTGCCTTCCCAGGGTAATGGTTCATGTCTCTTTTTTTTTTTTTTTCTTTTCATGTTTATTTGCTACTCAATTTTAAGAGAGGTCACTTTCAGTCATATTCCAAAGTGAGTGATTGCACCTTCTATGATGTGAGAAAAGTTGCTAAAGATTCGATTGCCACTAGCTGTCCTGAAGCACTGAATGTAATTGAAAGCAACTGTTTGCAGTCAGCCAGTCTGTCACTAGCAGGATAATCCATCAGTCCTCTCTCCGGGTATGCCCAGGCCTCATGTGAACAGGAGGCTGATGAAAACTGGTTCTGAGGTGCTTTCTTAAAGAGCCCCTGCATCAGTTGCTAGTGGCCTTGGTTCACATATGGCATTGGATGGTGGCTGCAGGTGGTTATGGATGTCACCAAATGCTTTTGCGAAGGTTTTGCACATGAGGGAATGATTCTGCCTAATACTGAAGGCTTAAGGAACTCTGGCTGCCCTCAGGAATTCCAAATGACTGGAGGCACAAGATTTCAGGGCCCAGGTGGCCTCCTGCTCTATTCAGGAGGGGATGGGAGGCTCCGCAGCTTCATTTCATCCAGTCCTTTCCAGCATTTAAAGTTGTTGTCAAGATGCTGCATTAAGTCAGGCAGGTCCACAAAGGTGTCCCAAGCATCAAACATGTCTGTGATGAAATAATCTATAAAAGAGTTCTGGGAGTTGGGGATGCTGTAGGTGTTTCTGTCAAAAACTGGCATCACCACAGGCAAGTTCTGCTGCTTCTCTTCATCAGTCTGAGAAAAATATTCTTCTGAGATCGTGCAGCCCACCCAATGCAGTGTTCCAGGGGCCAGCAGGGGTTGGACATGTCAGTACATTTAATCAGCATTCGTTTGATCAGAGTCCAGTTCTCTGGAGCTCTGAGCATAGTGTTTATGGCTTCCTGATATTTCTCAGTCTCCTCATTTTGTTCTAGTGTTGCCAAGGGCTTGTTGATGCTATTGACAAATTTGTTGACATGTTCAAAGTGCTTTGTCATTTCTGTGACTAAGACCATGTGGATAATACTCTGGCGCAGTGTCCAATAGTTGCTCCTCTCTATGTTTTTGAAGATATTGCATTTGTCATCTCTAACAGTCAGCTGGAAGGCCAAGGCTGCATGATGGCTCTCTAGCACAGCAGTGTCATTGTACAAAATGGCCAGCTTACTCCCTGCATTGCACAGGAAGGAGTTGGTCCTCACAGGGTGATCTATATCATGAATGGTGGCTGCAATGAGGGCAACAACCTCATCTACTAAATCTAAACTTTCCTTTATCCTCTGTTTGTACAGAAAATAGGCAGTGGCGTGAAGCACATCAGCAGCATGTGTAGAATTGTGGTAGGGGTTAGAAGAATGATAGTTTGCTTCAATAATTTGTAACCACAATTTCAGAGTTGACGCCGAGCAGTTTAAGAATTCACAGATTCCAAAGTGAGCAAATATTTTGAGACCAAGATAAATCAAAGGTCTATTATGGGTGGCAGCCTCCAGTTCAAAAATATCAAAGTCCCAGTATTCCACATTTTCCAGGCCCTGAGCAATCCTCGATGGGACATCGTGAAGAGAGATGGGAGTGATTATATTATGTGAAGCCTGTTGAAGGTTTTATGTTGAAAGAACATATTTATTCCCTGATAATCTTTGCAAACCATCAGACATTAAGCCCCCAATGAGGTCACTGGCATGAGGATCATCATCCTTAGCACTGAACTGTGGTGAATATAACTCAGTGGTTCTCAAAATTTCTAGCACACGGTCCAAGGCTTCTGTCCCAGGCATGGGACTATTTTCCTGGGCAGTGAGGCTGTCCAGCGGCATCGATTTGGCACGGGGGACAAACGAGTAGCGAGGCTCTTGAATTTGGAACGGTTTATTGTTGAATCAGGAAACCCGGGAACCCTGGCTCTCGAACCTGGAACTCGAACTCCAAACTCTGAACTCCGAAATCCCAGGCACTCGAGGAGAGCCCCCTTATATCCCCTCTGGGAGGTGAAGGGTAGGGCTGATGCCAATTATGCGAAGATTAGGCGAGGAGCTAGCTGCCCAATCATGGCAAAGGTCAAAATGAGCAGGCATGATCAGGAGCACTTGGGAACACTTGTGGACACGTTGTGTGCGTGGACTTAATTGAATATGGCCGATGATAAATCACCTGGGTGTGCTTATGTTAATCAACCTCCTCACCCCGATGTGATCAAAGCAACTTCTGACTGGCTGCCAGGTGCCATCTTGGCGAGTCCGCATGGCATAGCCCCCAACAGGCAGCATTGATGATATTGATTACCTTGGTGATGGGTGCCTCGATCGTCATGGAATGTATCCGGGCCAGGGAGAAGTGTCATCTATGGTTGTTAACTTCATTTCGAGAGGCAACAGATTTGACATTCAGCGAGCTTTCCCTTCTGTCTATATGTTTGCCTGTCTGATTATCTGTATGAATGGCAGACTGAACACCTTCAGGTATTTTTTCAGCCTTATTGTTGCCACTGCACACTCTGATAATGGACACATAGTGTCTAATTTTTCCTCTCTGTCCAACAACAGGTATTATCTTCACATTTTGTTGTATATTATCTCCATTTTTCTTTTTGACATAGTGAGTTCCTTGCTACTCCTTGCCCATCCTGATGCATGAATTTATAGCATCAAGCAATTCAGCTTTTTTTCATTTATAGGCACTTTTTCTAATTCCTTCCCTATTAATTCACTTGATTGGTAGCCCATTGTTGTTTCAAATGCAGGATTTGCATACTGAATAATGTGGTCTTCACTTGTAATTTCAACTGCTTCTTGACTTTTCTTTAATGCAGTGAATATTGAGTTACAAGCCCTGAGTTTCAGTTGTGATGGCACCTCTCCAAATTCCAGCTGGAGCAGTTCATTGTAACAGGCCATGATGCTGGGGTTTTCTATACACCTTCTTGTAAAGCCAGCTGAAATTAAGGGCATCACAGACAACTCTTTTCTGTCTACCCTGCGTACTACACCAACAATAACTGTGTTTTCTGAGTGTTTTGAAGCTCTGATAGACCTGCACAATGCCTCTGCATCCAGCTGTCGGGGATACCTGTGGTTTATGATGATGATGTCATGATATTTGTCCAGGAAACAGTCAAGGACTGCTTGTGCTTCCTTGGTGATTGTACACTTAAACCATGCTTTTTCACATGCCCTTCAGAATCCCTTACACTGGTTTTCTTCTTTGGTAAACACTATAAGTACCTGAAGTTGATCTTGATGAAATCTCATGGGACCAAATTGTACATCAGCCACTGCTCCCGACATGTAGAATAAACTCCTGGACTGGAGAGGCTTACAAGACACCTAAGTGAATTTAAGGACATCCAGGCGGCCATAAAAAGGCCTGCGCGCTGGTGCCCTCGCGAGCCTCATTCTCCGCGTGGCCGGTGCCCCGGGGTCCGGGCTGAGCGTCTGTCTTCGCGTGGCGAGGGAGGAGCCCTCGGCCGGACAGCTGCAGCGGCGCCGCAGGGATCCGCGCGTCCTCTGCCTCTTTGCCGCCCCTGTGTGCAATGCGGTTGCTCGGCGCACAGCACATGCTGGCGGAGGCGCGGCGGACACGCTGGCGGCTGCCGCGGTCTGGTCAGCAAACGGCCCGCCCGGCCCTGAGCTGGCTGCAGCAAGCAGGGTCTAGAGTCAGGAAAAGCGGCCGCTCTTTTATCGCGGAGCGGGCGCGGCGGCGGCGGCGGCGGCGGCGGCGAGGGGCCGCTGGGGCGGGCGGCGCGGCGGCGGCGGCGAGGGGCCGCTGGGGCGGGCGGCGCGGCGGCGGCGGCGAGGGGCCGCTGGGGCGGGCGGCGCGGCGGCGGCGGCGAGGGGCCGCTGGGGCGGGCGGCGCGCCGCCGCCACCCCTCCCAACATGCCCTTCCTGAGGTAGGGGCTGCCGCCGCCTCCCTCACATCGCCGTGCTAGCTGGGCCACGCCACGCTTCCGGGGAATTTCGGGGAGGAGATCTGCGCTCTCCCAACTGGAGCGGGCAGCCTGGGGCACGCTGGAAACGCCGCCCTCCGGAGAACCAAGAGATGCTCTCCCGCCTTGCCTGTCACTGTGCCTCCACCGCCGGGTCCGACCCCGCCTGCTGCCCGCCGCCGGGTGAAAAGTGCCCCTGGGTCTGGCGTCGGTGGGGGACGGCTGTTCACACTCTCCTACCCTCAGGGCTGAGAGGCCAGTGTTGGCAGCCTGGCGGGAAGCCAAGCAGCTGGCTCCGGCCTGGCCTGGGGCCGCGCCATCGAGCAGCTGCGCGCTGCGGAAGTTGAGGGCAGCAGGACTCTGGGTTCATGACTCTTAATAGAATATTTTTAGATAAACCTCGCTGGTCACTTTCCTGCTGCAAATAGCTGAAATTCAGTTGTCTTCATCTTAAAGAGGGGTCAATGTGTCCACTAGGGCGCTGTAATAGAGCCCTGTTAACAGGTGCCTCTCATTTCACACTACATTTCAGGACAGTTCCAATTCCCTGGGGGTGGTGCTGAGCCTCAGGAAACTCTTGGGTCTTCCCTCTGTGACTGAGACTTTGTTCTTTGACCCATCCAGCGGAGGTTGGTGCTGAATCATGATGTTCTGTTCTCCCGTGGCCTGTTTTGGTGATGGTTGTAGAAATGCAAACCAAGTGGTCTCATTTGCCTTCTCAGATTCTCCTGCCTTGGGGGAAGTCCTCTCTACTCTTCCAGTGAACTCAGTTTCAACCTCCAGGTTTCAACCTTCACAGGTTTAGGCCTAGGTCATGTGACCCCCAAGAAATGGGAAACCTGATTGAAAGCCAAGGCTCTGTGGTTTATCATTCCTAGAAAACTGTTTTAACTCGCTGGGAGACTGGCATATCCTCTGGCTGGCCAGCCCATGGAGCCTGTAAATCCCTTGGAGTTGATCCTTCATCCTGCCCTGTTTCACAGCTGGAGCCTGGCCCCTGCATCACAGAGGATGTGGCTGTCCTTTCCCACTTTAATCTGGAAACACAGCATTTCCAGCCACTGAACATTCTCGGAACTGTAACTCAGGGTTCGTTTGTATGCTCCCGGGTTAAGCTGCCACCCCACGTCCCAGGGCCTCTTGGGCAAAGGGCCCTGCAGTGCCCGGCATTGTGCAAGGAGGAGTTCAGTGGGACCTATGGGACATTTCTCAGTGACAGCCCAGACTCTGTGTGAGGAGCATGGGGCCTTGGACATCAGATAGTGCCTGCCTGTGAGAGGTGAATGTGAGGCAGCTGTGAAGGAATGTAAGGTGCAGAGGTGGGGTCAGCCAGTGTAGTCAAGATGGTCCAGGGGTGGTGCCTGAGGAACTGTTAGAGTGTAGATGTGAGGCGTTCCCCAAATCTCACATGTGAGACAATGCAGGAAGGTTCAGAGGAGAATTGACTGAGTGGTAAGAGTCTTAGCCCAATCAGTGGACTAATCCCTGATGGGATTAATTGAGTGGTGGGATGCGACTGAAAAGGTGGTAATTGACTATGGGAGTCTTTCTCTGCTTCCTGGTCACTGTAATGTGAGCTGCTTCCCTCTGCTACCCTCTCCCGCCATGATGTTTAGCCTCACCTCGAACTCCAAGGAATGGAGTCAGCCTTCTATGGACTCAGACTTCTGAAACTGTGAACCCTCAAATAAACCTTCCTCCTCTGTAATTGTGCTGGTTAGATCCTTTAGTCACAGCAGTGCAGAAGCTGATTAAAATAGTGACCATGCTGCAGAGAGGTCCTGCTCCACCTCAGTCCAGCAGGATCACTTGAACCCAGAGAAGAAGAGGCAGGTAGGGGTCTCCCCTTAGATGGAAGGTGAATGCAGACTTTTTGGGCTCATATAATTTTTACTTTGAGGAAATATTATGATATGCTGAATTTGGTCATTATTGATTATCAGAGGCGCTCCATCCACCAGCCACTGTACAAACCAGAGGCAGAGAAGACCCCCCAAATTCTTCCCTAAAAAGAACTAGCATTGGCTACAGATGACAGTTGACTTTAGTGGAATCTGAGAAGTGTGGGGGAAGCTCATTGCCCCAGGAGGGAGTGGTGGCCATGCCTGCTTCAGAACATGGGGTGTGGGGATCTTCAGGGAAGCAGGAGTCATCTGGTCGGTTGCAGGCTGGGTTGGGAGCAGTCCCACCAGTGGGCAGGAAACTGATCATCTGTGAGAGCCTCGGTTTCCCTTCTGGAGAGACTGTCTGCACTGGTGACCTCCAGGTCAGACAGGTTGTACCCAGGAAGCCCCAGTGGGCAGCTGCCCTGGCATGGTGGCCCCTTCTGCCCTCACCTGCGGGCCAGGACACCCTGCGGGCTCAGGTGCCTCTGGACTGGATCTGCTCTTGACACGTGGGCAGCAGAGCCAGTGTGTGCCTCCTTTCCCACCTTTGGTGGCCTGGCTGTGCTCTCAACACCATGTGGTCCACACCTGTGGTGCTCCCTTGGCTGTTCTGCTCCTGTGGAAGGCAGAACATTCTAGAGTGTTCGGGCAATGGCTGGCTATGCAGGTAACCATGGATTCTGCCTTGCAGGATGGATGTCCAAGTTCTCGTGATGTGTTTGTGGGCCGTGGGGAGGCTGGCGGAAGGGCGGGCTTAGTGCCCGAAGAGTACGCTTCTTCATTTTAGCTTCATTGTGTCTGTGTCACAATGGGATCCTCGGCAGAAATCCTGAGGGTGCTCTCTAATTTCCAACACAATCTCCCACTTTCCCCAGAGCCCACACAGCCATGGAATGCAGGCCTCCTGTGTCCCACCACTCCACCCTGTGGACATTCGGTGGAGGCCTAACCTTCTCTGCCCAGTCCTTCCCAGCTCTACCCTGTTGCCTTCACCATGCCAAAATGACGGGAACACAGGAGTAGCACTTAACGTAGGCAGAGATCCACAAAAACACCCGTCTCCTCACCACTTCCTGGGAGAGCAGGGCCCTCCCACAGTGGGAGGCCAGACTGGTCTGAACTGCAACTCTGAAAACCCTTAGCAGTCCCAGGTCCTTGTGAGGAAGAGGACAGACCTGTGGGTGTCTGAGGTGCTGGGCTTGAGGCTTGAAGGTGCCAGTGCCCCATGAGTGCCTCCTTGATTTGGGCCCGGGGCTGCCTTACCTAGAGTGCTGCATTCACTTCCAGGGAGGAGAAGACCAGGCCAGGAATCACGCCATCCTCCAGGACCAGCATGGGGGGTGGGAACAGTGCGGAGGGGCAGCATATGTCTTTCTGCACATGGTGGAAATGGTGGTGGTGGAACAGGGCGACAGCCTCAGAGCAGCCCTGCACCTAGGACCTTTGCTCCTGGGCACAATTGGGCCAGGATGGGCTTTGCTCCAGTCCTGTCACCAGGCACTCCTCTGGGTTTTCACAGAGCTGTACAAAGAACAGCCTCCGTTTTCCCATATGTGAATCCCAGACTCTTGTCAGGTGAGATGACGCCCTCTCCCCCATTTCTGAGAAGTTGAAGTAGATGTTAGGATTTTAAAACACGGGCTGGAGACCGTGTTCTGACTCTGGGGCTGAGGTCTCCTTCTTAGCTCTTCTGCCACCAGGCTGCCGCCCAGGATTCCAACCTGGGGCAGTTGCTCTGTCCTTGACTGACGACAGACCTGTGGTTTCTTGTGCTTCCCTCGGAATCACAGCAAGCGTTTGTGTCTTGGTAATCAAGTTCTCTCTTGTGTAAAATATGGGGAGCAGGCAGAGGTTTTGGAAGCCACAGCCTTGCTTTTCTTCTACAGATGATTCTGTGACAAGTACAACATACACATGGGATAATTATCAGCAATCAATCTGATCTTTGAAAAACAAAAAAAGGTGTCATATACGTCTAAGGCATTATTATTTTTATTGCTTGGATTAATTGCGTCTTAACACAATACAATATCATACCTGGGTATGTTTTAATTATCTCTTTTAAGGTAAGAATATGTCAAGTGTACAGAAATCTAACTTCACGATTCTGTAGCTTCTCAGTGTATGTGAAGCCACCAGGCCTGACTGATGCCTGACCTTGTCTGGAGCGCTGCGATCTCTGTTTTGTTTCAGTTCCTGTTATTACAAATAATATATTCTTTTTAAGTCTCTTGGCATATGTTATTGGGATATTGCAACTTCAAAATCTCTCTGTTGCAGTTCACTGCTCTCAGCCTGCCCTGGCTCTGCTGCAGGTCTCCTCACAGAGCGGCACGTGCCCCACCCCTGTGGACCCCAGGCATACGTTCCCAGCACCAGAGCTCCAGCAGCACAGAGCACCAGTACCCTGCCCCAGTGTGCAGACCCAGGAGAACCTCCTGCATCCGGGCTCACTGCTCTCGGCCTGCCTGGCTCTGCTGCAGGTCTCCTCACAGGGTGGCACGCACCCCCACCTCTGGGATGCCATCCCATTGTTGACTCTTGGTGCTATTTCTTGAGCCTCAGGAACCCTGTTGAGGAAGTCACTGACTGCATTTGTATGTTGGAGTGTTGATCCTATGTTTTCTTCCAGCAGTTGCAAGCTTTCTGGTCTAATTGCAGGTCTTCAATCCTTTTTGAGTTGACTTTTGTGCAGGGTTAGAGACAGGGACCAACTTTCATCCCTCTACATGTGGATATCCAGCTTCTCAGCACCATTTGTTACAAGGCTGTCTTTTTTCCAGTGCATGTTTTGGGCACCTTCTCAAGGCTTAGCTGACTGTATGGGCCTGACTCTGTGTCTTCTGCTCCCTTGGTCTGTGTGTCTGTCTCCATGCCAGCACCAGGCATTCTGGTTACCACAGCTCTGTAGTATAATTTGAAGTCAGGTGTTGAGATGCCTCCTTGGCTCTTCTTGCTCAGAATTGCTTCAGTGATTCTTAGCCTTTTATTTTTCCATATTAATTTTAGGACTTTTTCTAGTTTTGTGAAGAATGTAATTAGCATTCTGATAAATATTGGATTAAATTCAAAGACTGCTTTGGGTTATGTTGCCATTTTGATACACTATTTCAGCCCATTCATGAACATGGGCTTTCCTCTTTTCCAGTGTCTTCCATTCCTCTTCTCAGGGTCCTGTGATCTTTGTTGTAGAGGTCCTTCATCTCTTTTGTTAGATCTGCTCCTAGGTTTGATTTACTTAAGGCTATGGTAAGTGGAATGTTTTCCCTGATTTCTTTCTCTGCAGCTTCTTTATTGGTATAGAAGAAAGGTATTGATTTTCATGTGTTGATTTTTTTATCCTGCTGCTCTGCTGGATTTGTCCATCAGCTCTAGCAGTATCCTGGTGGAGCTCATGGGATCTTCTAAGTATAGGATCTTATCATCTGAGAGCAGTGATAATTTGACTTTTTTTTTCCTCTTTGTTTCCTTTTATCTCCTTCTGTTGCCTGTTTACTCTGCCTGGAATGTCTAGTACAATATTGAATAAAAGTGGAGAGTGGACCTCCTTGTGTTGTTCCTGAGGAAATGATTTCAGTTTTTTTCTCATTCAGTATGATGTTGATTTGGGATTCATTATACGTAGCCTTTCCGATGTTGAGGTAGGTTCCTTCTATCCCCAGTTTCTTAGTGTTTTTAGTATGAGTGGTTGCTGAATTTTTCCAAACATGTTTTTTGCACCTGATGAGATGATCATGTGATTTTTACCTTTGGTTCATTTTATGTGTGAGTTAGACTTACTGATTTGCATTTGCTGAATCTTCCTGGCACCCTGACACTGAGGCCAACTTGACTGTGCTCTATGGCCTTCTTACTGTGTTGTTGAATGTGTTTTTCTGCTACTTTATTAATGATTTTTGCATCTCAGTTCATTGGGGATATTGATTGTGGTTTTCTTTCCTTGACGTGTTCCTTACCTGGGTTTGCAATGAGTGTGATCCTAGCTTCATGGAATGAATTTGGAAGTGTTCCATCCCTCTCTATTTCATGGGATAATTTGAAGAGCATTGGCTCCAGTTCTTTGAAGTTCTGGCAGAATTAAGCTGAGAATTCATCTGGTCCTGGAATTCCTTTGTTGGAAGGCTGTTTATTACTACTTCAATTTTGTTGCTTTTTTATTGATCTGTCTTAGGTTTTCTATGTCCTTTTGGTTCAAGTTTGGTAGGTCGTGTGTGTCTAGAGATGTTTCCGTTTCTTCTACATTTTCTAATTTATTGGAGTATAAATTTTCAGAATGGCCCCCAATGATCCTATGGAATTCAGTGGTATCTACTCTCTCTCTCTCTTTTTAATACTAATTTTGTTTTTTTCTCTTTGTAGCTCAGCAAACTGACTAGTTGTTTATGGAGAATCGACTCTTGGGTACATTGATGCTGTGTAATTTTTATTTCATTAATTTTGGTTCTGATCTTATTATTATTATTTCCTTCCTTTTTCTCAATTTGGAATTGTTTTGTTGTTTTTCTAAGAAGTGGTTTTGGAGTTGGTTTGTGTCTTGTTTTGGAATATGTCATCGAGTTGTTCATCTGGGACTGTTCTGGTTTCCTGTGTGGCATCCACACTACAATCAGTGCTCTTGGAACTGCTGTCATCACGTCCCAGAGATTCTGGTGAGTCCTATCTCTATTCCAGTTTCATTCTAAGAATTTTTAAATTTCTCCCCTAATTTCTTCTCTAACCCATTAATTGTTCAACGGTATATTCTTTATCCCCTATGTGTTTATATTGTTTCTCTAGATTTTTCTTTGCTATTAACTTCTAATTTCAGTCCATTATGATCTAATAGGCCCCGGGGATTCTATCGACATTTTGTATCTGCTAGGGCTGGCTGTGCCTCCTCTTCAGGGCTGTGGGCTGGCCGTGGCCTCCAGAAGAGATCAGCCAGCTCTTCTCTGGCACCAAGGGGCTTGCGGCTCCTGCCCCGCCGCAGGTGGTCTGCCTCTCTGTTCTGAGGTGACCTCCTCCCTGGCTCTCTGGTCACCCCTCCCGCCCCACCTGGTCAGGTTAACAGCACGTTCCCCCTGTTCTGTTGCAAGGACCGGGATCTTTGGGTTTCTCCCAGTCTTGGCTGTGCGAGGCTGTCTCTGTACCCTCCTCCGCTGGCACCTCTGGCTCCTCTGGCTGCTGTGTGGTCTGCAGCCTCATCCCCCACAGCAAACTGCAGCAGGTGCATTTTTTCTGCCAGATGATAATTTGGCTTTTGGTCTGTGATAGAGTCTGTAACAACCTCTGGGCCCTGTACTGTAATGTGAATGTGACCCACATGCTGCACAGCTCTGGGCTGGACTGTGTTCTAGTGAAACATTGTCCACTGCGGTGTCAGGTCGGGCTCAAACCAGGCCACGTTCCAACTATAGAAACTAGATCAATATGCCCATAGGACTGTGCACTAAGCAAGCATAATACACCAGCTTAGGGTATTGAAATTGGGGTCTCAAGTTGAGTTGAGTCTTAAAAGAAAATGAACTACTACAAAGTAACTGACCACTTCCACTGCCATGCTCGCTCCCCTTCTCTCAGTGGATCAGCCACTTGAAAGGACTCTATCTGCTAGGAGGCCAGCGCCCACTGACCAGTCAGCAAACTTGTTTTGATCTGTGGTGGGAAGGTGTAGTTTCAGGTGAGAGAAAGGTGGGTCGGGGACGTTGCATGCATGACAATCACGGTTTTTAGGTGAGATGTATGGATAGGTAAATGTAACGAGGTGTCCCAAGTTGAAACAGAGGCGTCCACTCTGCTCCAGCTGAACGTGCCACTCTGTCAGGTTTATTTCCCAGAGTGAAACTGCTCTTGTCTCCTCTGGGTAGTCTCATGGATTTATTAGCACGTGGATAATATTTCTTTTTCTTTTTAAAAACGTCTTATTTTATTTTTACAACTTTATGGAGTTTAGTGTGATGATTCCATATATTTATATAGTGGGTGGTGATCAAACAGGTAGTTCTGGGCTGGGGATGTGGCTCAGTCCTGAGCACTTGCCCAGCATGCATGAGGCCCTGAGTTCATCCCCAGTACTGCAAAATGAACAAAGACAAACCAGCAACAAACACAACAAAACCCAGGTAGTTAAAAGTTCAGCTCCTCAATATTTAACACTGGCAGACTCTCCTCTGGAGGTGGTCCCTTCTTCCCTGAATGCAGATCTGCTCCCCACATCACCCTCCAGGCCTCACCGTCTTCTGATCACACTAGGAGTGGTTCATACCTGTGGGGTGCAGAGTGAGGAACCAACACCTGTGCCTGGCACTGCAGGTCTCATCGGCAGGCCGTCTTGTTGCCGTGGCTTTGTGTCCGGCACTGAGCTCCTCTCGCCAAGGGATTCACAGATGCAGAGTGGCTCCCCTGAGCTGCCGACCACAGGACCTGCTGTACTATCTGTGATGGGGACCGCACTCCAGCCCCCACCCACCCCTGCGCCAGCACTGACTGGTCCACGTTCAGGTCCATGTTTAGGTCCACATTTAACCTCCACATGGGAGAGAGAGCAGGAAGGTGGCTTTTGTTTCCTGCCTGTGATTCATTTCACTTAGCGTCGTGTCCTCCAGTCCTGCCCATCTTCCTGCAGATGACCAAGCAGTGTTCCCTTGGTGGTTCACACTCCACTCTGCACACACATCGCCTTCATGGGCATCTCACTTGATGTCACAGCCAAGCTTCACCCTCCTGGGGTGTCCTCCCCAAGTGGGCCCAGAAGGTCCATTTTCCGTCTCTGAGGGAACCCCTGGTGGCTGCCCCATGTGGCCCTACAGTTTGTATTCCCCCACTGGTGCAGACAGCCCTGTCTCCACCCCTCTGCTCAGGTGCCACTTTTCATCTTTTTGATGATAGTCGCTCAACTGAGGTGATATGACATCTCTTCATGGCTTGGACTTGCCTTTCCTGATAGACAAAGAAGTTGAGCCTTGTTTCATAAATTGATGACTCTTTGATTTCCTCTTGTGAAAAGCATCTACTCATATCCTTTCCTCATTTTTAAATTAAGTTATAGCTGGGTGTGGTGGGTGGCATACACTTGTAATCCCAGTGGCTCAGGAGTCTGAGGCAGGAGGATCACAAGTTCAAAGCCAGCCTCAGCAACTTAGCGAGGCCCTAAATCACTTATTGAGATACCATCTAAAAATAAAATAAAAAAATAAGTAAAAGGGGTGGGGATGAGACTCAGTGGTTAAGCACTCCTAGGTTCTATCCTGGTACCAAAAAAAAACCCCTGTATTATAATTCATCTTTTGTTATTCAGTTTCTAATACTCTCTGTATTCTGGCCAATGCTCCTTTGTCAGATAAATGCTTGGCACAGTTTTTCCTCTTCTGTAGGTTCTTTCTTTGTTCTGTTGGTGGTTTCCTTTGCTGTGCAGAGAAAGTGACTTCATTTTATAAAACCCACATTTCTGTCTTTGCTTTTGCCTCCTGTACTCTTGTCCAGAGACCTATTACCACATGGGTGTGTGGAAGTTTCCTCCTCTGGTTCCACCATTCCAGCCTCACACTTTGGTCTTGATCTGTTTTGAGTCTGTCTTTTCCTCTCTCCCTCCCTCCTTCTCTCTCTCTCTCCCTCCCTTCTTCTCTGTCTCCCTCCCTCCTTGTCTCCCTCCCTCCCTCCCTCCCTTCCTTTCTTTCTTCCTTCTTTTTTTCTTGTGGTGCTAGGGTTCTAACCCAGGGCTTTGCACATGCTGTGCAAACCCTCCACTAGTGAGCTACATCCCTAGCACCTTGAGTCTGCTTCCCTGTAGGGATCATGTTTAATCTTTGCATATGAATGTACAGTTTCTTTTTTTTTTTTAACATGTGGCCAATTTTTCAAAACCATGACTACTTTATCCACAGTAAAATCTTGAGAAATGCTCTAATAACTGGATTGGGTTTGATGATTCAATGTCTTGGATCCTCAAATGTGTTGGAGAAAACCACACATTTTGGGGGAAAGCAGAAATTTAAATATCTTTCAGGCACGTGTAGTCTGAATCATTCCACCTTTTTATTTAACCCATTAGGAGACAATAACTGAGAGAAGAAGAGAGAGGGGTGTTCTGGTGAGTGTGTACTCCCACAGAGGTCATTGCTCTCAAAGCGCAGGCACTGGTGTGGTGGCTGGGTCAGCGAGTCCTGTGTGGGTGCCCAAGCTGCCCTTCCTCTCACCGTGAGGCTGAGCCTGGACAGTGACTGGGCCATCCTGTTAGGATAGCTTAGATTTGGGCACCAGTGATCTCCCATTTTAATGCACTTGGTCAAAACTAAGTTCATCACAGAGGATCTGATAATATTGGTTTGGGAAGTAGAAGTGACCAGGGCCCTAGCTCCCACCCAGGTGGCTCCTGACGCCTGTGTAAACGTGACTGAGTGCCTGCCCCTGGAACGGGGCCCTGCACCAGACACAGTGTCCTCTGAGCCTGCCGCACAAAGTGGGATGACATTAGCTGACTCCACACTGTTTGGGGTGGGTGCTCACAGGCTACCAAGCCCGAACATGTGCTTTGAGGTGACTTTCTTCTCCCACCTAGATGGAGGGCAACCTTTATCTAACAGCTCTACTTGGGTTGCTTGGGCTGGTCCCTTGCCATGCTGGTTCATTATTCAACTCGAAGGCAAGCCATTACTTAGACTTCTCATTTAGTGATACACTTTTTAATGACCGTGTGTCATTGTTACCTCACTAGAGCATAGGTTGATACAATTAATCATAGCCATAGTTACATTGAAATCATTGCCCCACAGCTGAAATTGTTGTTGATAGCCATGCTTTAATATAAGGTTTCGAAAGTGCTTTGAGAGTTCAGTTTGACAGGATAACAGAAATTCAAATAATTGCTTCTTTTATCATTTAAAGATGCCTTCTCATTTCATCTACTTTTGTTTAATTGACCAGCAAAGGGCAGTGGTTCTGTGGGCAGTGAATGCGTCTCTGTGGACCTTGAATACACATCTAGGTTGCAGTAGCCCCGCTCTTCCTCCTGTGGATCCCACTAGCCCTCAAGGCAGCTAGACTCCTCTGTCCACTCCTTCCCATCTTCCTAGGACCTCACAGCGAGATGGGAATGATCCCAGACAAGGAGATGCACACACCCCGGCTTCACAGCACAGAAGAGGAGGAAGGAGGTAGCCTTCCAGATGTCCACTGGTGGTGGGCTGCAGCCCTTCAGGAGGAGACCAAGGCTGGACAGAAAGGCAGGGAGGCTGTGAGTGGGGGCAGAGGAACTACGGCTCTCTGACTGATCGGTTCAGAGAGAGCCAGAGATGAAAGGCGGCTTTGAAAGCACCTCAGGTGCAGAGTGGGACAGGCTGACTGGGCAGCTCACTTCTCCTGAGGAGGAATGTGTTTCATCTATACACCTGAGAGCCAGATGGAGAACTGGCATCACCAGGCAGGCCCCCTCTTTCTTCTTAGAACAGAGGCCCTCTTCTTTCTTCTGTAGAGGCCCTCTTGGCTTGGGCAGGCCAGGTGCTCAGCCCTGATTTAGGCCAAGGGACTTCTTGAAGCATGAAGCATGAAAGGTGGCCCAGGGGACTCTGGACAGAAGTGTTGACCGATCGTGCTGTGTGCTGGGGATGGTCCAGCTAGGTGAAGGGAGATGTCCACACAACTGCACTTTGAGGCAGAACTGGGGGCCTAGGAGGAATAACCATCCTGGTTACATCATAGGAAGAAGGAAGTATTAGGCCCTCAAGCACGTCTCCTGTGATTCCCACCCTCCAGCAGAGCTGTGTGTCTAGCTCCCTTCCCCACTTCTGAGCTGAGGGTCTTTTCCCTCGTGGCTGTTTGGGGCTGGTGTGTTCTTCAGGCAACAGTTTTTGTGGAGTGTCAGTCCCTCAGTTCCTGTGGCAACCCCCTCCATTCTCATCACCTGCAGGACATGCCACTTACATTCTGTGGCACTCACTGAACACTTGCTATGCGCCAGGTACAATTTGGAGCCTTTCTGTGCACAACTGACCCCAGCCTTCAGTGGTTCCCTGAGGTCCACCATCACCATGTGTGGGTAGGGACTCAGGGTCTGGCCTGGTCATCCATGCTGCCAGCTGCCTTGCTCCTGGCATCCTTTCTGGTGTGTATTCTCATGCCTCCAGGGCATTGCCTGCCTTGGTTCCCTGCCACCATGCCCTCTGCCCAGCAAGTCCTGGGCTCTGATGGGGGCTCTCATGCTGGTGGCAGCCTGCGATTCCAGCCAACTGTGCCAAAGACCTGACTGCCGCTCTCAGTCTGCCTGCTGGGCCTGACCCTGGGGGCTGCCCTCCCTGTGCCCACTGGTCTGCAGCTCCCAGGGCTCGCTGGCACCCTTCTTGACTAGAATCAACCTTGCTGCAGCTCCTCCTGGCAGAATGACTGTACCTCCTGCACTTCTCACCCATCTGACCACTGGTGTCCCCTCCTCCTCCAGCAGTGTGCAGAGCCATGGCTGGGGATTGACGAATGCAGTCCTGCCCTTGTCACACGGGCATCTGACACCCCAGCCTCCTGGGGGTGGGCCTCCTACTAGGTGATGTTCCCGCCTCCTTCAGGGGTGTTGCCCACCCTGGGGTTTCGCCCTCTCTACATGGTGACTAATTCAACAGCCAGTCGCTGGAATCTACTGTGGAGATGCCACTCTGTTGACTTGTCTCCTATGGTTGCAGCACAAAGTTACCCATGGGATCTTCTTCATGCCCACGGTACCTACTCCAGGAGAAAAGAACAACACTACTAGGCACCTTCTTTCTCTCAGGTGAGCAACTGTGTCAAACACAGGAAACCCAGCTCTTAGCACTGTGGGGAAGATGAGCTAGATCTGAATCAGACAGACTGACCCTCCATGCGGCTGTGAGTACACTCCACCTCCCAGCCTGGCCGTGTGGTTGAGTTCCAGTCAGGGCAGTGAAGACAGACCCACCTGGAGCATACTGAGGGTGACCTGCACTTTCTTCCCTCTGCGTCAGATGTGGTGCCCCAGGGGAGGGGCTGGGGCCTTGCTGGTGGCAGAGCCATTACAAAGGAGGGGCCTCGAACTCCCCTCGTGGGCCGAAGTCACACTGCCAACAACGGGGACCACCAGTCTTCACTGCACCACTCTCTGAGAATAGGGTTCTGCGTGGAAACTGGTCTCATTTATCTAAATGGACTGCTGTTCTGGGTCTTGTTTTATTCTACCCACTTAATAAAAGCTTTGGGTTTTAGCAGGATGGGGAATAACAAAGTGAGGGAAGGGAAGATGTAGGGAAGGTGGAAAGAGAGAGGAGAGAGGAAACAAGGGAGAGAAGGACAGAACAAAGGAAAGGGCATGAGGAGTCTGGCCAGGAGGCTGACCAGAAGGCTGCCCAGAGATAAGTCCTCTGACAGGAAGGCCCTCCTTGATGGGGCCAGTCCTTGCACAGACACACATTCCAGAACTGTGCAGGTTCTGGTGGTGGCTCATGGGTAGGAACACTGTCCACATGATAGAGATCAGTCACAGGGATACCGGGAGGTCAGCTGGGGTTGCCATTCCTGACATACCCCCAGGTCCAGACCCCTCCCCACTCCTCTGAGAATAGACTTCCTCCCTCTTCTTCACGCACTGCAATGGTACCTTGCTTATGCCCAATTCACATCCCTTTTGATGTTGTCCAAGTAATTTTAATACATATCAACCTTTCCCCTATAATCTCAGGACAGAGTGCTTTTTCTGTTATTGACTATGTCACCAGTGAGTCACATGCCCCTCCTGATTCTCCACGATGCACCATGTACATGTAGTTTAGGTGTGGAGACGGCAAGCCCCTTGTGGGCCGAGGGTGTCCTGCTCTTCTCCAGATTTCTCTGGCGCTGGGGTGATGGATACCTAAGGCGTTCCCAGGACTACTAGATGCAGGGGTCCCACTGTCCTGATTACATAACCCTTCAACCATCTACCTGCCGATAGGAATCATCTGATGGTGTATTGATTATTTAAAGCCTTAACTGGGAGTCAGACAGGATCGGGGGAAGAAGCCAGAGGAGAGTGAGGCTTTGCAGGCTTTCAGATTGCCCAGTGATGGGGTTTCAGAGGGCTCTGAAAATTTCCAGTCCTGCCCTCTTGAGAGCAGATGGCCACATCTGGCCCAAAGAGCAACTTCGACTGGAACTTGTGACCGGGAGGCTCCAGGTCTGCCTCATAGTAATTTGAGGAGTGTGATGTAAAGAATGGAGGGGTCCCATTTTTCCCGAATATGCTCCAGGGGTCTTCGTGTATTTTTAGTCTTTGTCCTTTCCTCTCAGCCAGGAGCTGCCCTGAGACACAGCCTGTGGAAATGTGCCAGTGCTGAACTAAGCTGTAAAGAATGAAGGTGAAGTTTTGAGCTGCTAGATTCATGGCTGGGGTTTTTACACACACATAAAATATGAATCTCAATTGTATACAGAGCTGAACCCATTGTGCCAAAAGGATCCCTGTCAAGCAGGCTTATAAAATGAAATCCCCTTGGACTAATTTAAGGAGACCTGATTGATATAAATTGTGACCTGCTCAAATGCAGGGAATTAAAAAAAAAATCCAGCCTGAGTGTCTGCTTCTCTCTTGTTGCTGCTGGCAGGCAGCCTTGGTGGACAAGTGACGGAACAAACAGGCTGGGAAGTCAGCTCCCGATTCACTTCCAGAGACTCCGCAGCTCCCCAGGTATGCTGGTCTTATAGGCCTAATGAAACCCTCTTCAGGGAGAATTTAATACAGAGATAAACTTTTCAATAAATAAATGACTGTGGGCTGGCTGAGCCTGACTGCCTTCTGCTCTGGAGAGCCAGCCGCTCCCTGGAACTGGTATGCATGGGAGGAAGATGCTCATAAAGCCATTCCGATAAAAGAATTAATTCCCACAGAACACTGAACTGGAACCTCACCTATCAGACACTAAGATTTTTCCATTTCATTTGATTTTCCGCTAAGCATCTCGCAGGCCTTTTGTCATCTTGCTGAGTACCAGCCTCAAGGTCTTGCTTCCCTTCTCCAGCAACACTTATGGGGCCAGTAGAGCTTCAAGTCAGCCACACATAGGGAGTTCCAACTCCTGGGCAGCAGCACAGCCCAAGGTCGGCTTCACCTGGAGCACTCGAACTCCTGTCTCTACAGAGAGCAGCCCGTCAGGACACAGCCACCTCTGTGCCAGGAGAGAAGGCTGCTGTCCTCTGTGGAATTAAAAGAGACTCCCCTGTGCCACTTAAGGAGGTTTCTAGGGAATGTGGTCATTGATTCATTCATTGAGAAAATACTCATCCATTTAGAAATACTTCAACAAATGATTTTGGAGCATTGGCTGGTGTTCTGGATGTGCGCAGCATTCCAGGTCTCGACCCTCCACTCTGGAGTCAGCCTATGCTGACCACAGTGTCACCATGAACATGTCCTCAAGACTCAGGCTTCCAGTTTCTTGTGATTCAGCTGAGAATCTTTGAAGGTCAAATACTTTTTCTGATTAAAACACAAAAATTGATGTGTAAATTCTCAAAATATTGGTAAATCATGCTTTTCCAATCCCACATGATTATAAAATAAGGAGAATATTAGTGCCATAATCAATTATACAGATCCTTATGAGAATTAAAACACAAGTATAAGAGAAAGTAGACATTGTTTAAAAAGACTTTATCTGAAACATTGAGAAGTATATTTTACGTAAATATAAGACAATATTGAATGCAACATACAAACACTTGCTTATGATTTGTGTGAGTGTGTGTGTGTGTGTGTGTGTGTGTGTTTAAGAATCCAGATAACCAAAGGTGAATGTGGATCCCCAATGCATGGTTACAGTGCCAGTGGCCAACTTGGGACAGCTCAGGAACCCACACATAACATGCAGGGAACAAGTTCCACATGAAGTCAAAAAGAGCATTTTAAACAGGTCCTTCAAAACACACCAGGAAGTTTTCTATCTGAAGGTTTCTCTCAAATGCCAGAAGTCCTGAATCTCTTCTAGAGAGAGAGAGCTCTTGTCCTTTGAATTCTTTGTAAGAGATTTGGGTAAGTGTAGTTCATTCTGACAGGACCTTCTATAAACAGGACCAGCCTGGTCCCTGGAGTCTGTGTCCCACCCCCTGAGTGACAGGCTTGGGGCTGACCTATGTGGACTGGCTTGGGGCAGAAGGGAGTGCCTGTCTATCAGTACAGTAAGGCCCACTGGTCCTACCACCCAGAGCCCTCACCTGCAAGCTGCTTGTTGTCCTGGTGTCCATGATTTCATTTTGGTGAGGAAGATGACAGACTTCAGCACTTTGCACTCTTGGTGGTGGTTGTCAGGACTGCATCCGTAAGACTGTCGGCCTGATAAATGACCTTTATGAAAGAACAATAGGTTGCTTAAAATGCCTGCAGTGGGCAAAGGTGGGTTGTATCCAATGACATTTTGCAATATTAATTTTATCATGTGAATTTTAAAAACCCTCCAGAAAGATGCTGCATAATCATCTGGTCTCATCTCCACTTACATGCCTGCCATGAGGTCCTGAAGTCCCTGTCCAGCATGTTGCCTGCCTCTCTAGATGGGCTTCGTTAAAGTTATCAGAGTCAGGCACATCCAGGGGCGAGACCTGGGCCAGACCCAGGCCTTTCAGAATAGCCTTCCAGGTTGCATCCTGTCACTTCTGCTTAGTGTCTTTGGAAAAATGGAAGTTCTGCATTCGAAGAAGCCCAATCTGTCTGTATATAATGACTAGCACTGTTGTCCCAAAAACCTTTGCCCAGTTCCAGCCATGCAGATGTCACACCTATGTCCCACCTAGAATCGATGCATGCCAATCTCCCTGCCAGCACATACATGTCAGTGCAGACCCAGGCATCAGGCCTCCAGTCCCGTTAGCATGTGTGGCCCTAGAGATAAGTTTGGGAGGAGCTGACAGTTTATATATTGGATTTTTCAGTCCATGAATATGCCACATTTTAATGTTAATTCTGATATCCTTTCTTTCAATAATGTCTCACATTTTCTATGCAGAGGTTTTAAATATATGTTTATTTCTACATTTTGATGATTTTGATGCTGTAATGAATGTGGGGGTTTAGGTTTTGTTTTCTCATCTTTTCTAATTGGGATATAGAAGCAAGGTCAGTTTTTGTATATCGACCTTATGTCTGAGAAGTGCTATTGGGTTGGTGAGGCAGTTACTTTTCCTCAGGATTCTCTGTGACGTTTGCTCCTGTAAGGTGCTGTTGTCAGCAGGAGCCACTGCCCTTCTATCTCTGTTTGCCTTTCTCTTATTTGGAATTGTCTGGTGAGGCTCTCATGCTTTATCATTTATGCATTCACTGTCAGCTTTTTTTGGTGCATGCACATTATCAGATTATAAAAATTTTCTGCAATTTCAAGTTTGCCAAAACATTAAAAACTTTTGTGTGTTGGTTGTATTTTATTAAATGCACATCCTCTGACTAAGACAATCTTACATTTATTCTGCTTTATTCTGATCATGTGTTGAGTTATAGTAACTTTTCCAAGTGGTTAATCAGTCTTAGAGTCCTAGAATAAACAAAACTGGTCAGGAAGCATTTTCTTTGGATATATTTTTGGATTTGATGGCTATATTTCATATAGGACATTCGTGTCTCTTTTCACAAGAGATATCAGTCTGTGCTGCAATTTTATTGTCCTATAATACTCTTCCCTAGCTTTGGAGTCAAGAAACCATAGACTAAGTTAGGCAGTATTTCTTCTTTCCTTTTTCTCAGAAAATTATCATTTTTAATGTATGACCATATTGGTGTTGTGTGTTTCTTTAAATGCTTAGAAGAATTCACCATCAAAGCCACAAGGGTGTATGGAGTTTTCTTTGTGAGAATAAAGTCACATTTTCAAAGATTTTGTCTGTTTCCTCCAAAATTTTCAGTTTACCAGCATAGAATCATCACAATTCCCTTCCTATGCTTAGGTGACTGTGGACCCTCTGCTGAGCTGACGTTGACCTTCTCCTTCCTGAAATGGGTTATTTTCTACGTGATTGATTTTACTAGGGGTGTATCAGTTATTAGTCTTTGAAAGTAACTCAGATTCTTTTGAGTGTTCTCCATTTTACTTCCCCTATTTTATTGATTTGTGCATTCTCATTTGTTATAGAATTTTGTTTAATCTGCTCATTTTTCTCTTGGTTCCTTGAGATGGATACTTAGGTTGGAATTTTTTATGTATTTAAGGACCCAAGTTTCCCTCTGAACTTAGTTCTGACTTCATCCATGATGAAACTGGACGCCATGCTTTTATTTTCATTCAGTCCAAAATTTTTTAAAGTTTCCTTTAGGACTTGTTCTGACCCAGGGGTCAAAGATGAACACATTGCCTGATGTGCAAGAATTTGGGGTTTTCCTCTTGTATTTTGAAATTTGTGGTTTTCTCCACAGTGGTCTGAGAACACACTGTGCCTGAGGTCAGTACTCTGACCCTTTCAAGACCCACTCTGAGGGTTACTAACTGGTTACCTTGGCGAATGCTCCCTTGCATTGGAAGCGGCATACTTGGCAGGAGTGGGTGTGGGCTGCTGTTGGAGCCCCTTGGGGCAAGGTCCCCAGCAGTGCACCCCACCCTTGGATCTGCAGGTGCCTGGTCTACTTTCTCACCCTCACAGAGGGAGAGCATGGCCATCTTGGGCAGCACCTGATTGCTAGAACACTTGGTGTCTGCCTTCCTCTTTCCATCCTTGCTCCTCTCACTAGGATCTGATGTTACACAACATCGTTTCTTTTTTGATAATATTAGTTATCTATTTGTCAAATTACAGAAACCTCACATTTTAATTAAATCTATTTTTCTATTATGCATCTTATTGATTTCACTACACCTTTACCATCTTTTCTGGGGGATGTGTGTATGTGTGTGTTTGATTTATACTGCTGCTCCTTTTCTAACATTTTGGACTGACAATTTAATTCATAATTACTTATTCATTTATATGGATACATATTTTTAAGGTTATAGATTTTTTTGTGCACACTGTTTAAAATATATCCCACACATTCTGTGACGTATTGCTGTCGATATCCTTATTTTTCATATATTCTGCTGTTTTAGTTGGCATTTCCACTTGGGCCCGCATAGTCAAATAGGACATTTGCATGTTGTTCATGTTTTCACTTTTGATGGGCACATGATAACACTGCGTACGTTTGGGGCTCAGTCTAACACCTGAATACTGATACTTGATTGATTAGGGTGATGGTGTATCTGTCACCTCGGACATATGTATTTCTTGGTGTTGGGAAGGTTCAAAATCCTCTCTACACCTATTCTGAGGTTTCAATTGATCGTGGCAGCCCTGGTAACCCTGCTGTGGTGCGGGACGTGGGCAGCCATCCCTCCTGTGCTGCTGCACTTGCCCCTGTCCATCCTCCCTGTGCCTCTGTGCGCTCTTCCCTGTGTCTTTGACAAACGACCCACTTACCTCCTTGAAATCTGCCTTTCAGCTTCTTCAGTAGGGCAGCTATGAGTGCTTGCTTTCTGCACTGCCTCCTTCCATTGACAGAACCTCCTCTGCTCCTGCCCACACTCTGGTCAAGGAGGGACCCCATCCCCTGCATGCATCCCTGCCCTGGCTCTCCTGCTGCCCCACCAATGGATGCTGGTTTGCTCCCTATGCTGGTTGCTGGGGTGCTGCAGGTACACTCATGTTCAGATGCCTGGGTACTGATTTCCACCCCTGGATTTGCGCTGGCAGAGGGAAGCAGGCATCTGGTTGTGGTGGTTCTCTTCTGAGGCACCTCCACAGGTTCCCACAGCCGTCCTGACTGGCAGCCCCATCAAGAGTGCAGGAGGCCCCTTCCCCCACACCTCTCCAGCACCTGGTTTCTGTCCTTTGGCAGTGGCCATTCTGAGGTGGAACGATTGAACTGTGGCTCTGAAGCAGTTTCCTGAGGGTTCTCCACAGGGAGCAGCTTTCCAAACCTTATCGGCCATTGCTGCATCTTGTTGACATCAGGGAGGTTGCTAATTAGCAGTAGGAAAGTAAGAAAGGACAGTTTCATTAATGATTCCTGGGTTTAGTGCCCTGTGATCAGACACCACTTGCTGTGATATTCTGATTTGTGAAACTTACTCCTGTGATCATTATTAACTCTCATGTGACTTTTGTGAATGCTCTGTGTGTACTTTAGAAGAAAGCAAGTTCATTGTTATCAGGGACACACACACACACACACACACACACACATACATACATACACACATATGCCTAGTTGATGCTTGTGCTGAGACACACTGGTATGCTAAGGTCTCCTATTATTTTATTTCTGTATTTTATTGCATCTAATTTGTTATTCTTTGTATAGTTGGCTGTTGTGTTATTTTCTGCAGATGATGACCTTTACACCATTTTGGTTAATCACCCTTTTATTATTAATGAGTGTCTGTCATTCCTGGTTACATTTCAGTGACATCGGTTTGAATTCTACCCTTTGATACTAGTAATGCTAGACTTGCTTTCCTGTTGGTTATTATATTATTAATTTTCTTTTAGGGACATACTAAAATTCAAATTTATACCATACCCATTACTTTTGAGACCTTCCACTTTTTTTTTCACTTCCATAATTTGCTTATGAAAGTCAACCTTTAGTGCTATTGTGGCTCTATTGAGGTAATGTGTCCTTTTTTTCTGGATATTTAAAAAGTGTTCTCTTTGTCTTTTTCCTCTAAGCAATTTCTCCATGATATACTTAAATATGGTCTTTATCTTGCCTTGGATTTGTAGATTTTTCAATATAATGTTTGCTGTTATTTTTTAGTCTAGAAATTTTTGATCTCTATCTCTTCTTGTTTTAGTTCTTCCTTTTTGTTTTCCTGGAGTTCCATTCAAAGAGTACATTTTTGAGTTTTGAACCATCTCATATTCCCCTTTTCCTTGCTTTCTAATTATCTGTCACTTTTCTCCTTGTGCATTGGTCTCAATATTGTTAGTAGATTTATTTCCCAGTTCACTAATCCTTCTTATGCTTACTTAAACTACTTTTTTACCCATCTATAACATATTTACTTTAGCTAAATTTTAGCTTTTAGCTTTAGAATTTCCATTCAGTTCTTTTTTATAGATTACATCCAATCATTTATTTTTTAAATGTATTGTTAATAGCTATTTTACATTGTATGTTTGCCAGCTGCATTCCATTTTTGCCAATATTTATGTTATCTACCTGTTTTCTTATGATAACTTCAGTGAGATGTAATTTATAAGCTATAAAACTTTTCTAAAAGAGCACAAGTTTGTAATATCAGTGTATTAAAGAAGTTGCACCACCCTCATCACAATCTAAATCATATCATGTAAATCATCACCTGTGAAGGAGCCCCTTATCCATTAAGAGTGACTTCTGTTCCATTTCACACCAGGCCCCTGTCAACCATGGGTACTGATTCTGTCCATATTAATGTGCCTGCGTTCAGCAACTTAACAGGTAGAGTCATAACTGTGATTTACTTCTTTCACTAAGCACAATGTTTTCAGGATTCATCCACATTGTAGCAACATTACATTTTACTGATGTTTTTGGATGAATAATGTTCCATTATGTGAATATAACACATTTTACCCATACATTCATTAGATGTTGAGTAGTTAGGCTTACATTTTGGGACACTATTAACGGCATTGTTACGAATATTTATGTGCAAGTTTGCATGTACATTTATTTTCATTTCTTTTGGGGAGGGAAGTGGAATTTCTGGATCTTACCTTTACTCTGCTTCCTGCCGGGCAAGGTGGCCAAAGGCACCCGATGGCTCTCAGCTACCACTGCTACCACCTCAGATGGCTCTGTGGGGGAGTGCCTCCAGGGACCCTCCCTGGGAATGCCTTCCCTGGCTCCCCAGTGGGGTCTTCCCAGCAGGACCCAGAGGTACTTCCCCACCATCCAGAGTGCAGGCCACACCTCTTCAGCTAGGTCTGGACCCAGCCGAGGGCCTTCCTGGCACCTCAGTGCAGCCCGGCTGGTGGCAGCTCTGCTCTGCTCTGCTCTGCTCTGCTCTGCTCTGCTCTGCTCTGCCCAGGGACGTTTCCTGCCCCATTAGAGACCTCTTCGCATTCTCAGTGGGTTGCTCAGTTCTGCAACCCTGGTGTGACTGGAGATCCTTCCTCCTAACCACCCCTCTTCCAGTCCCTACTCTGTCCTCTGTCCTGTGTGAACCTCAGATGACACACACTCACAGGTGTGCAGAGAGGTGCATATGGACAATGGGAACACCTTGTAGTGGGGTGACTGGCACACACATGTCAGCGCCTGGGGGACCTGGGAGTAAGTCTCCAACATGCTGCATGGTCCCCTGGTGGCATTTGAAAATATTTAAATTTCCTTTCTTTCATTACTGTGGATTGGACCTAAAGAACTTTAATTTCTTAATCTGCCCTCTGGTGTTCTGAAATTCTGTGATTCTGTTTGAATGCCTTTTGGTATAGAGTGAAACAAAATTTCTGCCATGTTTATTCAGGGTGAAATCATTTATAAAGTGAATGTATTCTATAAGATTCTGCACCAGAGGTAATCAGATGAGCATGTTTGACTCATACAAATAGAATCTTGGGCTGGGGATATAGCTCAGTTGGTAGAGTGTTTGCCTCGCAAGCACAAGGCCCTGGGTTCAATCCCCAGTATTGCAAAAAAAAAAAAAAAAAAAAAAAAAATTAGAACCTTATGGCCATTTTTTGGCATTTCTTGCTTTTATACTGGTGCAAACAAGCACAAACTAGTAACTCCTTGTAAGTGGGCAGAATGTCCACTGCATTCTGTAGCCTGCTCACCCTTCATGCAACTAGAGGCCAAGCTCTTGGAAGCAAGGCAGACACTTTCCTGCTGGTGGGTTGGCTTGTGGGGCAGAACATGCCAGTGTCTCAGCATTTGCCTGGAACATGAGTCTAAAAACCTCCTCAAGAAAACCCACTTTGCCTGGGCACCTCCACCCCATGGTGGGTCTGCTGTGGACACTCACATCCAGGTCCCCCGGGAACATGCAGTGTGTCTCCAGCTGCCAATATGCTCACCTGGCCTTGCTGCTGGAGCAGACGCTCTCGGAAAGCTCTGTGCTGCTCACTCGAGTCCAGAAGTGACCCGGTGTCTCAGAAGTAAAGGGCAGTGCCTGGTGCTACCCCAGTTGGCATCGCTGCCCAGCTAGGGGTTGACCCTTCGGCAGGGAAGTCTTCCCAGGAAGGCGAGTGTGGTTCCCCCCTCACTGCTTCCTTCTTGGTCACTTGGTGGTATCATGATATTAATCATTTAGAATGTAAACACTGAAGCCACATCCAGAGAGGAAGATTTACCCTTTCTGCTCCTTTGTTCCTTGAATCCAGAGCATGTTGGTCAAACTTTCTGAAACCCCTGAGGACGTCCTTCAGCCATGTAAGGGGTGGAACTTGAGCAGACCTCTGTCCAGCTGGGTGAGGCCAGAGAGTACCAGTGGCTGGTGGGCAGGTAGACCCCTGCACACTGGTCAAGAGTCGTGGGTGGTGCCTCTGGCCTGGTCTGTCTTCCCTGCCTGCTGACCAAGGCCTTTCTCTCCAGTTTATGGAGTCTAAGTTTCATACACTTAATAGTGGCGAGTGATGCCAGAGCTCTGTGGTATAGTAAATCTCTAGCGTGAGATAATCTCAGTTAATTATCAGCATAAAGCAGGGAGAGGTCACTTTTTTAAACATGGCCATAGAGCCTGCGTGTACTCTGATGGAACTGGAAGGAGACAGTCCCATTAACCTTTGTATTGTATTGATAAAATTATATACCTCCCACACACCCAGGGGGCCCTGCTCCAGGGGCCTTCTGAGCTGAGGACCCCTGACTGCCCCAGAGGCATGGGATTCAGCCTCAGGCAGCCCAGGCCCAAGCACAGTCTTGGTATTTATTAAGAAACATGACCTTAGACAAGTCTTTTTTTTTTTTTAATTTTTATTTTTTGGTACCAGGGATTGAATCTCCAGGGGTACTCAAACACCGAGTACATCCCCAGCCCCCTTATTTTCTATTTTGAGACAGGATTTTGCTAAATTGCTTAGGGCCTCAATAAATTGCTGAAGTTGGCCTCCAACCTGCAATCCTCCTGCCTCAGCCTCCCAAACAGCTGGGTTTACAGACATGTGCCACCATGCCAAGCTTGGACAAGTCTTAATCTCTCAAAGTCTCATATTTTTTATTTATATTTTTCCTTTCTAAATGTACTATATGTAGGTTTGTCTGTGTTTTACACGTTTTATAATTATTATGACTTTTAAAAAAACAAGAATTTCTTAACACATTTATAAAATGCTTAAAAGAGCATTTTTAAGCATCTCTTCATATTCTTTTATATAAAGAAAAAAGCAGTGCTGCGGGCGAGGAAGTTGATCCTAACAGTCCCCAGCTTCCTTATTTGTTTCATGGAACTGGCAAATCAATTGAATAAGAAAAGGAATTTGAAAGTGTGTCACCCATGTGGTCAGCAGCCCCACTTTGTACACCACAGACTGAAAGGCCATTCCTTGCCCTCCTGAGTCACGTGGACATGGGGGGCATGTGGTGGGATGTGAGTGGGGGTTGTTCTCTTGCCACTTGTCATGGGCTCCAGGTGACACCAGCGATGGCCGAGGTGCACAGCTAGGGCACATGGAGAGACATACAGGAGGTGGCAGCAGTGTCCCCTGCCACTGGGGACAGCACCACAGTCATGCCGCTGAGTTGTTGCTAGGAGATGAGGTGGTTTCCCCACTGATGTGCCCAGGGTGCTGCCAGCTGGGTCCTCAATTCTGGATCATAAGGTGTGAACAGGGTATTTGGCCCAAGTCCTCAGTTCCATCTCCAAATTCAAATGAAGAGCATTTGCATATAGTGCAAAATAGACTAATGTAGAGCTTTAGTTCAAAAATTTTAAGAGGTGACCATGCCTGCAGGAAAGATTGGAAAGGCCAAAACGAGGTTAATCACAGAAACCCATGAGGTGGCATGCCTGTAAGGCACATCAAGGGCAGCCATGGGCTTGCAGCACCTGCATGTGCAGGCTGATTCTCTCTCAGCAATTAGAGAATAGGAACAATAGCGTGCATTCTAGGTCGTATTCCCAGCCATCAGAGTTAATGCACAGAACTGATTGCGGTCAGGGTCCTCCTCACCATATTTCCCCGTCTTTCAAGACAGGCTTCCAGCTCCGTCACCTCTGGAAGGCCTCTCCGGCTATCCAGGTCTCATAAGCAGCCTTCCTCTTTCTCTCAGTTCTGAGAGTTGCAACATGATTTAGCATTCATTCTAAACTGCCCCTTATTATTCCTCCTCTTTCCAATTAAGGCATAAATTCTTTGGGGGCCTGGATTTCATTTTACCTTCCTTTATTATCCTGCCAGAGCCCAGGGCACTGTTCTAGAAGCAGCGCTAGGGGAATCTTCGGTGAGTGGGCCATTCTCCAGTGGCCCTGTGGTTCTGCCCCACTTTCTCTCACCATGGGGTGAGGACACCCTTCCTGCCTCAGGGCCGTGGGCCACATCCCCCAACTTTACCTTTTCTCTTCTTCTTTAATCTGTGATAGTGATTCTTGGAGAAGGAAGACTCTGATCCTGCTACATCTTTCAGGAACCCCAGTGTTTTTTACCCAAGGGCATTTCCTTTCTGGATTATTCCCAGGCAGATTCCTTATAGATGCATCTTGTGAACCTGTATCCCTGTGTTCCCTCCATCATCCCCCAAACCCAGCTTCCATGCCCCTCCATCATCCACTGAATCCAGCTTCCGTGCCCCTCCATTATCCCCTCAACATAGCTTCCCTGCCCCTCCATCATCCCCAAAACCCAACTTCTATACCCCAAACAGAGGTTGGTGTCTTTGCTTGGAGGATGAACCAGCTGGAGCACCAATTCAAGCTGAGAGGAGTGGGTTACTGGACAACTCTGGGTGACCTGCACTGCTCCGTGGACTCCTGGTCCTCTGGTCTCTGCAGAGTACACTAGAGGGGGATTCTGGGTGACCACCAAGCCATCTCTGCTTGCCTTTGTTAGCAGCTGGCAAATTCCACCTGAGTGATATTCTTCTGGCTCTGCTCATTAAGTTCTGGCTGTGTTCGGATCAAGAACTGGGATGCTTTATAGTCAAGGTGAAGAAAGGGAGTGCTGAGTAGTGACCAGCAGGGAAGGCCAGGGGGAATCTCAGGGAGAAGGTGGGAGCAGCCCCATACTTCCCTTGCTCTAGTGAGGAGACTCCGGATAGCCAGGCACCACCAGACTACAGCTGGCCACTGTGATGAGGGACCTTCTCTGGGAACTAGCTCTAATTCAATTCATCTGTTTGTCTGAAGTCCAGCTTGCCTATTTCTAAAGGGCTTAAATGGAGGACTCAGGAGGGGATTGAGAAGGTGATGTGTGATGTCACTGGACTGGACCCTGCCCAAAGCACCAGGGCGCTCGCCCAGGGGTTCCACAGGACAGTATGTCTGTAAGAAAGGCCCAGATATAATGTGTGGTGGACTCCAGGTTCTGCCCTGGGGCTCGGACCAGCTCTCTTTGTAGAGTATTTTGTGAACAGTGAAAAGAAGTGAATTCATTCTGTCTTCAAGGGCCTTAGAAAGAACTCAAGATGGTGAATGAGAGTTCCTCTACATTATCAAGCTCCCAGTCACCTGGCAGTAGAAGAGTGGAGTTCGACCCTGGTAGGCAATGAAATCAAGGGAACTTTAGTGCCAAGTTCAGACAGGAAAGCAGGAGGAGGCTCAGCATCTGCTCACCTGAAGGAGACCTGATATCCTAATCCAACCTCATCTCCTCCTCCTCCAGCATGACCCTGACTCCTGTCCCCGAGGCTAAGACGAGGCTCGCCCCATCTTCCCAGGTGCTGTGTTCTGTCGTGAAGTCAGTGTAGCATGGCTTCAGACACTAAGTCTGCTTGTGAGCACTGTGGGAACCAGAGTGCAGCAGAGCATTCTTGCCTGGGCTCTGCCTGGACACCGTAGCAGGACACAGCCCAGGGCCAGTCACAGCCTGGGGATGAAGAGCTGGTTCCTGCAGGACGGCTGCCACTTAGGCCTGGTCTCTCAGTTCACCCCTGTTCTGGGGGCTCCCTCCAGCCCAAGAAGCACACTGGTCATGTCTGAGAAGAAGGTAAACATGGTGCTGACAAGGTGACATTGATTGATGGCATCGCTGTGCACACCAGATGTGGGAAGACAACGTGGGCATGTAAATGAGGGCTTGGGTGGCTTTTACAAACACGTTGATGTGGCCACAACACATCATCCTGGCATGTGAGGTGACATATTCAGGACACAGAAAGGGAAGCAGACGGCCAGCCCTCTGTGATGGTGGCCTGCTTCTCGATGGCCCCTTTCACGAGGAGATGTTAGGCAAAGATGACTGGGCATTACAGACTAGTTGCCAAAGTTTTATAAGTGCTCGACTCTGATGCCATTTATCTAACCACCCAAGGAGCAGAGAGGACAGGAGAACTCAGGGGTCTGCCTTTTTCTAGAGTGCATTTGCCTTGAGCTGGGGAACTGAAAATGCACTTTATGCTCTCTTCTTGCTTCCAGGAGGGCTGCATCTTCTGGCCCCTCCACTAACTACTTTCTACTTCCGTTTCTAATTGCAAAAATGCTTGAGAGAAAGTTTATTGGCTGCATTTCTTGAGAACTGGTCATACAAGAAATGCACAACTTGGCAATCAGGGTAGGAGCCCCTGGGGCAGAGTGCCCTCTCCACAGGACTCAGCTCCACCAAGTTCCAAAGGTATTCTCTCCCTTGGGAACGACAGTGCATGAGGTCCCCCCAAGCTGGGTGCAGGCTGCATGTGTGTGACATTCACCTGAGAGCCCTGTCTGCACGCCCCAGCACAGAAGTGTCCAGAAGGGACCTGAGTGACAGCTCTGTGGTCAGGAGCCAGCACTGGTGTGCTTGCCTGTCCTCCATGTGCACTGCTCATGTGTTACTGTGTTCAGCACACACTGGATGTTTGTGAACTCTCAGGCCCACACATTAAGAGGCTGGAACAACCTGCCATCTAAAGTCACTTTTGGGACCCCTCTGGCGGTCAGCTGATGCGGGGACAGCACAGGGTCCGCAGCCTCTGCCACCACTCAGTTGACATTTCTCTTATCTGGAAATGTGCCTTGATATCCCACCTCCGAGGATCACTCAGGACACCCAGCAAGATATGCTAAGTCCACTTAGTGAACACTGCTGCATACCAGAGCAGCATCTTCTCATCAATACTACAAGTCACACTTCCTTCAAGCCTCTCAGACCTCTTTCTTTTTCTATGTCCAGGGAAGCTTCTTTCAGAAATTGACACCCACTTTCTGAGAGATATGATCTTCTTATGCCACGCCAGGGTTTTCACAAATCCTCAGCTTCAGCTCTGTAATTCCTTTACACCATTAACTCCCACATCATTCCTATGTTATTATAAAGTCCGAGCAGCCACACGGTACAGTTTAAGATGTGGACTCTGATACCCTCACTTCGAGGCATCAGGACTTCAAGTGTTTTAAGAAAGTCATCAGAGCACAGAGCAGAGATACTTCAGTCTTGTTATTTATTTTTTCCTAGAAAAGGAAGAGTACATATTTGCATAAAGTCTGTAAAGAGACCACAAAGTCTAAGGGAGAGGGTGTGATTTAACCCTGCAAATCCTTCCAAATGCTGCCTGTTGAAGACTGTCCCAAATGTTAAAATTCAAAGTCCAAGTGTGTTTTGTAAGATAATGCTAAGGAAATAATTAAAAATTTCCAAGGTAACTCAGAAAAACCTTAAGATATTTTCTTCCCAAATATCCCGAGTGGTAAAAACCTTCAGACAGCTCAGCAGAGTGCTGGAGAAGAGGCTGAGCCTCAGGTCTGTGAGGCAGGAGCCCAGGGAGGTGGCAGGCCTCAGGATCAGCCTAGGGCCCTTGGAGCCAGGCAGGCCAGGCAGGGCACCCTGCATGCTCTGCTCCTGCTTGTCTGTTCTGTTTTGTCTTGTGTAGCAGGAAGCATTTACAGCAAAAGCTGAACAACTAAAACAAAACCTATGATATCATGTTATCACTTTAGAATATGCAAGAAAAAATGGCCATGGGAAGGCCAGCAAGCGGTTCTGTCTGTCAAAAATGCCAAACTCCCAGGAACACCAGAAACCGCACATCCCCTATTTTCTGGAACTTCCCTGTGTCCACTCGCTCAGCATCTGCCTCCCTCCCATCTCAGGGATCCAGGGAGGTGAACTGGTTGGCGGCACTGTCTCCAAGGGCTTCCTGTCTTAGAGGCCGAGGTTCAGCTGCCCACGGCACAGGCAAGCATCCAGTGCCAAGTCAGTCAGCTTGTGGACTCAACTCACCTTCCTTTTAGTAAGAAGAAACTTTACATATTCATATGTGATCTATGGAAACAGACACTGTATGTGCTTATCCGTGTACATTCATATCTGCATATATGATATAAAGAAAAGTACATGCTACATAGTACCTGTGCAGCGTGCATATGTCACATGCAGATCCGTGTGCACCACATGCACACCCATGGTGGACTAGCATAGTGGCACACACCTAGAGTGAGACATCATTCAACCACAAAAAGTAAAGGAGCCTGGCTGGCTCTGTGCCGTGGGTGAACCCTGAAGTGTGAGGCTGGGGGACTGGGCCAGGAACGGGAGGGCAAGCATCCTCCACTCACTGGACACCTGGGCTGCGGTCCCCAGAGGTGGACCACAGTGACAGTGCCTAGGAGCAGGGACGGGGAGACGAGGAACTGCGGATTCCAAGCTGCAGAGTTTATGTCTGGGCAGAGGAACCATCTCATTGGCCATGGGGATGCCGCCACCCTGGTGAGCGCGATCATCACTGATGACTTGTACACGGGAACGGTCACCAACCAGGACCTGGTGTTGCATGTTCCACCACAGCAACCGCCATGGAGGCTCAGGGAAAGCACTGGGATGGTCACTTGACCTCTGTGGCAGTCCTGAGTGTGGGTCTCGTGTCTACAGCTGGGACTAGTCCCCTCACTGAGGAGCTGAGCAAGGTGTGACTCTGTGACCTTCCTGATCCACGTGTCCCCCTCCTGAGCCACCAGAAGATGCAGAAAGTGCCGGCCACAGGTGAAGCAGGTCCCCTGTCCCTGAGACCCCATGACTCCCTGCAGTTATGATGAGTCTCCGTTCCACATCGGGCCTTGAAGCCCTGGTTCCAGCAGAGGCCCTGGGAGTGAAGTGGCCCTGCTGGCCAGCAGCCTAGCCACATGGGCACTCCACCCTCATAAGGGACCCTGCTTTCCTATGGTCCACGGGCAATAGCAGCTCTGCTGTGTATACAGTGGGAAAAGTTCAAGCCTAACACAACAAGCCCAGCAAGGACACTTAAAGGGCCTTTGCTTTCCTCCTTATGCCAGAGATGCTCGGTATTAAAATGGAAGATAACAGAAAGTGTAAAGAAAAAGTAAGACCCTCGAAAACCTCATCACTCATAAGACTTCAAGAACACTATGATGTATTTATTGACAGTTTGCTTCTGTGTTGAGCCTGCACATGCACACACACATAATTCAGATCGTAAAGACTTTTATCTCACAAATGCCATGTATTTATTGTAGAAAACTTGGAAGGTACAGTAAAATTAAAGGACGATAAAATTATCTTATCATCACTTCAATGTAATAGTTTTATGTGTGCTTCCTGAAATTCTGTCTGTTAACATTGTTTTCTGATTATAGAAAACACAAACGTTAACTGTATAAAACTGAAAGAACAACTTGTTAAAAATCCTACTATGGTCGCTGTCCTTCCTGATATATAAGTGTAGCTGCAGTGATAGAGAAGTATTCTAAAGCAAATTCTACACATGTCACTTATGGAGAGGACAAGGCCTTCCAACAAAAAGAAATCTGCGATGAGGTGTCTTCATGGGTAAATCTATTGAGGATTTAAGGGAAAATGAGCATTAATCCCACCTGAGCACTTCCAAGGAAGAGAAGCAGAGGGAACATATCTTACCTACTCTAGGAGGTCCTTAACCTGACACCCAGGACAAAGGTACCACAGGACAACTATAGACCCAAACCCTTTACAAACACAAACGCATAAATTCTCAAAACACAGGCATGCCAAGTCCAAGGGCACACTGAAAGATTTATACACAGTGACCAAGCAGCATCTAGCCCAGGAATGTAAGGATAATGCAATTAAAGAAAATAAATCTATGTGATCAAATGCAGTTCAAGGGACTTGGCACAAGCAAGCTTCTCAGTAAGATTAACAGAAGGCTCTCCTAAGAAACAGTGGAGTCCAAAACCCTGGGAAGAAACACTTGAGTGGCCTCAAATAAAACATGATCAATCAGGTGTTCCACATCCATCAGAACTGTCCTTCAGAAATAGACACGTGAACACAGAACCAGAAAAGCCATCACTGATATGCTCTCTGTACCGAAAGTTGCTAAGAAGAGACTTTCAGGCAGAAATGAAAAGACACTAGACAGTAACTCAAATGAACACAAAGAAATAAAAAGCACTGCTAAAGGTAACTAGTTAATCATAAAAGAAGAGATAAGTATGTTTTTATTTGTTACTCTTTTCTTTCCTTGTCAGATTAAAAGACAAATGAATAAAGCAATGGTTACAGAGCTGTGTTGATATGCTATTAAAGAGTAATTTGTATGATGCTAGAGAAAAAGAGAAAAGAGGAAATGGAACTCTATTAACGCCAAGTTCCACATGCTATTGAAATCACATTGGCATTAATTTGAACTATCTTGTTTTAAATTAAAGATTAATTGCAATTCCCAGGAAAACTCCAAGAAAGTAGCAAAAGAAGCAGCAAGACAATGAAAATAATGTACCAGAAGATACACACTGAACACAAATGGAGATAGAAGGAAGGATGCAGGGGCAAAAGACCCAATAGATGCAGAAAATAAAACCAAATCACGCCGAGCTCCTCCCCAGCCATGAAGGCATTGAGTTCAGATGCCCAAGACTCTCAGTGGAAGACAGAGTCCAGCAAATGGATCTTAAAAGTAAATGTTGCCCTGGTTCCTGGTCCAACCTGCGGGATGCTGGAAGCCACGGTTCGCCCTGACACCAAATCACCTCCAAACCTTCAACATTATTTTCCACCCATCAGAGGGGTTCCCAGAGTAAACTCTTCCCCAAATTTGAAGGGAGCAACAGACAGAAGAGGAGACGCAGAGGGGACACGGCTACAAATCCAAAGCCTGAGTAAAAGCCTGAGAGGTTCCTCAGGGTCCAGCATGGACAAGACTGAGAGACCAAGGAAGCCATCAGACCAGTTGCTGGCAGGTCCAAACCCCTATGAGCTCTCCCAGCAGGATCCCAGGAGGGTCCTCAGTGGCCTATCACCTTCTGGCAGGGACAGAGACAAGAGAACCAAGCTTCATCATGCAGGAGCAACCCAATCTTGAAAGGCCCTGCCTTCAGTGGACACTACAGACCAGACCCTGGTCTGCTGAGGCTTCTCCAGAGCCCAGCTGACCTGGGGGCAGGGGAACACGCAGCTCCAAACAGCATAGCCTTGCATGTGACAGGATGTGCATGACCCATCCAGCAGACCAAGTTCCTCAAGGACACAGCTGAACTCAACAGTGCCACCAGCCAGCTGGACAGGATGGATGTCAACAGGCAGCACCACCAAACAGCAGCAAAGCACTGGAGTTTCTCAGGCTGAGGTGGGATGTTCACCCAGATGGACCTCATCCTGGGCTGAGGAATGCACCCCAGCGAGTCTTGGAAGAACAGGAAGCGTAGGGCATCTGCACTTTCACAAGGGAGCTCAGTCAGAAAGCAACTGAAAAGTAGAGCTGGGAACTGACAAAATGCTCAGAGATTAAACAACAGATTTCTAATTTGGAATCACAGCAGCATATGCCTGTGATTCCAGCATCCTGGCAAGTTCAAAGCCAGCCCCAGCGAATTAGTGAGACCCTGTCTCTAAATAAACAAATAAAACCAGGAGATGTGGCTTGGGTTTTATACTGGGTTCAATCCCCAGTATAAAAAAAATTAGATTAATTGAAAGTGAAAACAAACGTTTGAAAATTATGTGGGAGCAATGAAACCACATCCAAAAGGAAATTCATAGCATTGAGTGCTTGTGTTAGAAAAGAGAAAGACCTGAATAACCACCTAAGCTGATGCCATGGACACTTACGAAAATCAAAATAATAAAAATTAGAGAAGAAATCAATTCAATGAGAATAAATCAATGAATGAAAAGTTAATTCTAAAAAAAAATAATAAAATTAATAGACCCCTATCCAGTCCAAGTAAGGGAAGAAGAGGGATCACAAATTATTAAGGTAAGCAATCAAAGAAGGAGCCTCGTTTACAGGTCCCAAGACATCAGAGGGCGACAAGGACACAGAATGAACAGCTGCTGGACACCCACTGAGCACTTGGGTAAAAGGGACGCTTCCTCAGAGATGCAGCCTGTTGGAGAGCAAAATGAGTGAAAGGGACCGCTTCTTGGAGATGCAGGCCCTGCCTCCCATCTCCCACTGAGTGGGTAGAATGCTGCCTGTTCTCAGGGAACTCATCTGTCAGTGAATGAAGCTCCCTGGGAAGCAGCAGCAGCTCCTCCAAGGCCTGGGCATGAGCTGCAGGGCTGCCATCCTCCATCCTTTCAGTGATGGCAGCCAGGAGCTGGGCTGGCTGGGGCTCCACAGGCTGCTGAATGGGGAGCCTGGGATTCCACAGCAGCCATGCAGAAGTTCAGCAAGGAGCCTGCCACCTGAGAGTAAAGGGGCCATCCTCAGGATATGTGAACATCCTTCAGGTACAAAGGAGACGCCTCTGGCTTCCAACAGGACTGCTGGGGTTGCTCCCTCCTGGATCCGCCTGGGTGGGCCGTCCAGAGGCCAACATGCATGAGAACGCAGGGCCCCTTGAGGGATGGTGTCATGGCCACCACGTGCAGAACATGCAGGCCCCAGAGGGAGCAGACACCAATCTGTGTCCCGCCCTGGGCGCTGGCTGGCTAGGCTACGCTAAGGCAGACGGAACAGCGGTGCCTCCGTATGGACATGTGCCAAAGCCATGTCTGTGCTCCCTGGCAGAGGGCGCCAGGCAGGGCTGGGTGAGACAAGGCACACCCATGGCAGGTAGCATGCCAAAGTGAGAATTAACAAAGGGCTCATCCTGTCCTTTGAAAGAGGCTCCCACCTCACGACTGAGTCAGGCTTGTCCTCCATTCGGGCTGCTCCGTCTCAGCCCGGGGCACTCAGCTCGTGCCATCCTCTGCTGCTGTACCGCCGGCTCACCAGGTGGGCTGGGCACCACCATCAGCCGCATCTGTGTGCTTACCAGTGCCCAGACAAGGGCAGGAGGGCGGGAGGCAGCGCTTCACTCTGGCGGGATCTCCTCCCCGAGGGCGCCTTGGGTCCCCAAAGCGGACGTCACGGTGGTTTGGGACTCAAGACACACGCGGCAAGTCCACGGTGGGCGGAGCCACGCGGGGGCGTGCCCAGGCCGCCGGTGCTTTTTTGCGCATGCCTAATTCTCAGGCAGCTGAGTCAGGCGGGGCTGGACAGGCGGGATGTACAGCGCAGGTCCAGACCCGCCCACTCCGCGTGCGCAGGTGCTTTGGACGCCTCACTTTGTGTCTGGTGTTGGCGTCTGGCTGCTTCAGCGCTGGCGGAGACGTATTGCATGGACCAGTGCTGCCGTGGTAGTCCGACCGCCGCCCTGCCCTCTGGGAAGACCACCCTCGGGAAAGGCAGCCGCCCTCCAGTAAGGCTGCTGTCCCCGTGTAACGCCGCCCTCTGCTGCACTCAGGTAAGTCCGCCTGGGTAACGCAACTGCCCTAGGGGAAGGCCGCCTCTCGCCGACCCGGAGTCAGGACGCTGCCCTCCGGGAAGGCCGCCTCCCTCAGGTCAGGCCGCCCTGGAGGAAGGCCTCCACCCTCCATAGGGTCTCAGGTTGTTGTGTCGTGGGGCGGAGGAAGCGCTATCTGGGACCGACCCCAGGGATCTGGGCCTGGAGGTCGGGAATCCGGGACAGGGAGGCCTCGGAGGCTGGGCACAGACCGCTGGGAGGCCAGGGACTCTGTGTGCTCAACCCATCCTGTGGCAGCGACCGCCATCGGTGATGCACCTTTCTTGGTAAGGTCGCTGCCCTCGGGTCAGGCCACCCTTGGATCAGGGTAAGGCCAGGCAGGGCGGGGTGGGGCAAGGAGTAGCAGGGCAGAGCAGAGTGGGTTGGGGAGTCAGGGCGTGGCAAGAAGGGTGGAGCGACTTGGGGCATTTCCGAAGGCTGCTCAGGGTGGGTCAACTGTGTGCACAGTTGTGTGGCAGAACACTTACTTAACATGTGAGAAAACCTGACTTTGTTCGCCCGCACACACACAGACACACACTACAATAAATCTTCCTAATTCAGATGACATTATTCTAAGAAAAAAATTTCAAATCCTTTTTAGAAGATAGAAGTAGAATGGTGATATGTTTAATGTCAGCCATTTTATGGCATGATATTTAAAACCACTCTAGAAATATCCTTTGAACTCAAATCATTATAGTATTTAAGAGGCAAGACAGCCATTGCTTTTTGTAATTCCGATATATTTATAAAAACAATCTTTTGAAAGTTATTTTCTTTTCTAATTTTCAAACTTTGAAAATGTATCCATTTGTCTTCCTAAAGTTGTACATTCATCAGAAAGTTTTTCTTTTATTTCTTGCCATCAAGAGCCATGACTAGGTTTTATCATAATACCAGTGTCCCTATGGCTTTCAGATCAAAGTCATGTACACCTCTCATATTTGTTGAATTTATTAACAAAGAACATGCCATTTTTATTATATTTGAAAGATCATCAAACTTGAATTAGTAGAAGCAGGGGTTTGACATAGCTGAACACAGTGCAATTTAGTTTGATCATTTTGGGAGGTTGGCATAATGACTTCTGCCCTGTTATGTGATCAAATGTCTGGCCTGCACCATTTTTTGTCAGTGAGAATTGAACCAAGTGACCATTGTAGCATGTGCTAGGCAAGCACTGAGCTACATACATCCCCAGCTGTTGAAATGTTTTATTTTGAGACAGGGTTTTGCCTAATTGCCCGGGTGGGTCCCAAATATGTCATCCCCCTTCCTTAGCCTGCCAAGTGCTGGGATAACAGACATGTCAAAATGCCTGGCTTGTCCTGGAGGATTTGATGTCAGTATCATATACTTCTAATGTGTCCTTTCCTAAGCTAGACCATGTCAATTTTCCCTTGTTAACAGTCAGTAGAGGCTTTTTTGTTGTTTTGATGTATGCTTAAGATGAACATGCTTTATGATGAGGCACTACTGTTCACCCTGAGGGGATATTTTTATTTTGATAGTGTCCACTCTTTCAGGTCTAACACATTTTGCTAGAAGAAGTGATTATTCATTTTGTACTTGATTATGTAAATAAGACATAGTTCTTTTTTTTTCTTTTGTAGTGCTGGAGGTTGAACCCAGGGCCTCCCGCTTGCTAGACAAGTGCTCTTCTGTTGAGCTTCATGCCCAGCATCTAGATCTTTTAGTTATCGTAAATTTTATGACCAGATTGAGTGATAATAAAATCACTTAGAAGTTCAACTCAGTTTGGAACCATTCAAGAGTTTGGGCCTCCAATGATGGTTTGTGATTTCTAAAAGAAAAAGTAATTTTCCAAAACATAGCAGCATCTAAGATCATCCATGGACTATGTTTCCCCAGTTTCTTCACTTCCTGCAGAGCATCATGGAGGTAATGGACTCTGGTGTCCTTCTAACCTCTTCTTCTCACAAGGCATCATCCACTGTGGTTGCCAATCCTGTTTATCTTTTTCTTGTCTTTGACTATTAGTCAAATGAACAATTTGAATCTATTACTGCTAAAGAGTATGAATAGAAATAAAAATAGGACAAGGATTCTTTGGGATAAGTGATCTAGTCACAGTGAAAGTCCCTCTGTTGAGGAAGTTCAGTCTTGAATTGAAATAGTCTCTAAAATGTTATTTTAGTGCAAAGTGGTCAAGTTTTTAGAAGCCGGATCTAGTATCTAGTGACTGCATAAAAATATAAGTTGACCTACGTGTGTTCTTATTTCAACATAAAACCTGTAAAAGTGGTGCTGTCTTGAATCATATATTAGATGAAATGGTTTAATTTTCTGTTAAAATACTTTTTGAATTCTTAATAAAATACAGAACTAGTTAGAAAGTTAGAATGTCAGTTATCAGCAATTGTAATTGCCTAAACAACCAAGTGTTTGAAAACATATAACTATGTCTTAAGGATTGATTTTTGAGTAGTTTTTATCTTTATGCAGAAATTGCAAAGAAAGTGCAGAGATTTCCCAGGTAGCCTCATCCTTGTTTTTTTCTTGATATGATTTATGTGCTCTGTCTCAGATGGGTTAACATCCTAGGAAAAGTGTCATGAAAAACAAACACTAGTGTGCTGTCACTAAGTGCAGTTGCATTTCCTTTGAATTCTCAGTTCTGCCTCTTCCTGTTCCAGGACCCCATCCAGGATCCCAAATGACATTCAGTTCCTGTCCCTATAGACTTCTCTTTGTGGGTGAACAGTTTCTCAGAACTTCCTTGTTCCGATGACCTTAACAAGGTTTAGAAGGGTCTTTCAGATACTTTTTCATTGTTCTCTATTGGGGTTTACTTTTTATCTTCATATTTATCCTGGGGCTGCGGGTCTGGGGGAGGCAGGTCACAGAGGTGGACAGCATCTCTGTGTTCTCAGGCCTTGAAAGGGGAATATCCTGCTAGTACTGACTGTGCTCACCTGGCTGAGGCAGGACCTTTCAGGTTTCTCATTGGGAAGTGTCTGTCTCTGTGTGTCTACATTGTCTGTGATCTTCTGAAGGAAGTCACCCTGCATGGCCTGCACATAAGGAATAGGGAGTTAGCTCTACCTCCTTGATAGCTGAGTGTGTGCCCCAGTTATCTGAAATTCTTCTGCACAAGTGGTTTCCAGTCAACCCATTTATTTATCTATTCAGTTACTTATTTGTATCACTGTGAACATTGGATAGTTACCTTACACTGTTATTTTATTATCCAATTCTGTAGTTCCTCATTCCTCAATTCATTATTGGTTTAACCTTTGGAATCTTTCCACTAGGATCTTTTTTCAATTATCTCCTGTTGTCCTTTAGCATATTTTCTTGCTTTGTCCCAAGTTCTTTCTGACACTTAAATGTTACCCTGGCTTTATACTTACTCTCTTGGTTCTAGTATCTGCCACTTCTTCAAAGAGCCCTGACTCCTTAGATTAGAGAATGATATCAAAATCTTATTTCTGGATAGGTATGGTGGCACACACATGTAATCCCAGTGTCTTGGGAGGCTGAGGCAGAAGGCTTACAAGTTCAAAGTGAGGCCCTAAGCAACTTAGACCCTATCTCTAAATAAAGTAGCAAAAAGGGCTGGGGTGTGGCTTAGTGGTTAAGCCCCTGGGTTCAATCCATGATACCAAAATAAATGAATAAATTAATTAATTCATAATGCACAAATTTCTATTTAAAACTTTCATCTGGCAATTAATTGTGCCCATTTCATTTTTTAGAATGATGTTTTATACATATGTATTTTAGCTATTTATTTATTTTTAGCTGCAGATGGACATGATTCCCTTATTTTCATTTATTTAATTTCAAGTGGTGAGGATCAAACTCAGTGCGTCACAGGATCCAGGTGAGTTCTCTGCCACTGAGCTACAACCCCAGCTCCTGCCCATTGCATCTGTTTTTTTTTTTTTTTTTCTGTTTCGTCTCCTGGTTTTATTAACTAGCACGAGGCCACCAAGATGAGGGAGGTAGTCTCATTCCTCGGATACTTTAGTTTAAAAGGTGTGATTGCCTTAACCTAGCTTAAGCACCAACTACATATTTAAATTTATTCCTTCCCAAAGATATCTGTTCTTGGGGTACCTGAAGTATAACATCAACAGGATTACAATTAGCTATAGATTTTGAGTTCAGGACCTGCTTTTCCTTCCAAGCCACGTTCAATCACTGTCAATACACGTAAGGTAAAACCAGTTTGCTTTTACAAGAGCATTTCCCTTTCATAAGCAGTCACAGCAGTGTCAATATCCTGGTTTAGTATTAGTTATGTAAAACAATGCCACTTAAGGAAACTAGGTGAAGAGTATACAAAATGTATTATTTTACCAACTTCCTGGGAGACTGTAATTATTTTAAAATAGTGTTTTACTTTATTTTGTGGTGATGGCGTTTGACCCCAGAGCCTCGCTCACACTGTCAGTGCTCCACCACTGAGCAACATCCCCAGCCCTTTTTACTTTGAGACTTGTCATTAAGCCGCCCAGGGGGGTTTCCCAAACATGTGACCCTCCTGCCTTAACGTCCCAGAGTAGCTCATATTAGAGGTGTGTACCACCACACCTGGCTCAAAATGTCTTAAAAATCTAAACGAAAATGTTACTCATAGAAAAGAACAACAGGAGGAAAACACAGAAGTGAAAAAGAAAATAGGAATGGACTTAGAAGAGAGTTTGGGAGTCACCTGACCAATGGAGGACATCGTGTCACCCTGTGAAAAGGATGAAGGGTTTGATAGAACAGCTGCCCTGTGGCCTTTAAGATTAAGGTAATATCCATAATCTAGCATCTAAAGCTAACTTATAGCATCTCTGTGGCCCTGAACATCAATGAAATATCAATGCTATTACATGTTAAACTAACATAATAGCTGTCCCATGGCCTTTAATATTGAAGTAATCTCCACACTATAGCATCTTATACATATATATTTGCTGTCCTGTGGACTTTCATATAAATATGATATCTGTTATGTGGCATCTAAAACTAATATAATAGCTGCCTATGGCACTTCACACTGATATAATATTCATAGTATAGCAGCTAATGCTAATTTAATATTTGTCCAGTGGACTTTAGTACTAATATAATCTCCATAGTAGAGCATTTATACTTGATAAAATAGCTGCCCCATGGCCTTTCAGAGTTATATAATATCTATAATATATAATCTAAAACTAATTAGTAGCATCTTAAACTATTCTAACAGCTGGTCTGTGGACTTTGATAATAATGTACTGTCCATGCTAGAGCATCTAAAATCAATATAGTACCTGACTTTTGGTTTAGTGATAATATAATATCCATAGTGTAGCATCTAAAACTAATAAAATAACTTCCATGTGGCCTATGATAAGCATATGATATCCATACCATAGCGTCTAAAACTAGTATAATAACTTCTCTGAGGCCTTTTACTTTAATATAATATCAATACTGTGTTCCCAGAAACTAATATAGTAGTTGTCCTGTGGCCTATAATGGTACTATAGTATCCATAGTACAGCATCAAAAACTGCTGTTATAGCTGTTATGTGGCCTTTCATACTAATATAGTATCATATTGTGGACTGTAAAACTAGTAAAATAGCTTCTGTGTGACCTTCAATACTAATTGAGATTCACTATGGTACTGAAATTTTATAATGGGTGCCCTGTGATCTTTAATACTAATGATATCCATTCTGTAAAATCTAAAGCTAATAGAATAGGTATTATATTCTTTGGTCTTTAATACTAAAGATGTGCATCCTGTGCCATTTAAAACTAATGTAGTAATTGTCCTGTGGCTTTAAAAGTATTATAATACTCATTCCATAGTATCAGAGATTAATATAAGAGCTGTGTTGTGGCATTTATATGAATTAAATATCCATACTATGACATCCAACACTAATATAATAGCTGCTTTGCTATCTTTTACAGTAGTATTATATATGTAATGTACCATTTCAGTCTAAGGTCCTGTGGACCTTAAAACTAATGTACTATACAAACTGTCTCATCTCATCTAATCTAATAGATGCCCCTGTGTCCTCTACTACTAAGTAATGTTCATCAATAGCACTGACCTCCAATATATTTGCCTCTAATACTAATATGATGTCCATACTGAAGTGTCTAATATGAATACTACCCTGCAACCCTTAATACTTATGAGATATCCATTATATAGCCTCTATAACTAAACTGATGTAATAGCTGACCAGTGACCCTTGATATTACTGTTATAGCCAGACTATAGAATCTCATACTAATATATAAACTGCCTATGACCTTTAAATGGGATATGTATCCTACAGCTTCTCAAGTTAGTATAATAGATGCCATGTGTTCTTTAATATTAACTTAATATCCATATGATAGCATGTTTACCTAATATAATAGGTGCCATGTGGACTTAAACATTAATATAATATCTATAATATGATATCTTAATACCATCTATATCCTGTGCCCTTAGTACTCATATTATATCCATGCTAGTTTTAGGATCTAAAACTAGTATAAGGGTTGACTTGTGACCTTTAATGTTAATATGATAAACGTATTGCATTCTTTAAAATTAATACAATACCTGTCCTGTGGCCTCTGATATTTATGTAATATCCATAATATAGCATCTAAAATTAATATAATAGCTGTTCTGTGATTATTAATATTCATACAATATCCATGTTATAAAGTCCAAAACAAATGTAATAACTGATCTGTATCCTTTTGTAGAAAAATAATATCCATACTCTAACATCTCAAGCAAATAGAATAGCTGCCCTGTGGCTATTAATAGTAATGTAGTATCTGTATTACATTACAGTGGATACCTTGGGCCTTTGATATTAATGTACTATCCATGCTATAGAATCAAAACCTAACATAAAATGTGATATGTAGTCTTTATTTAATGTAATATCTCTACTTAAACAATTTAAACTAATGTAATATATGTCCTGTAACCTTATATACTAATATTATATCCATATTATTGCATCCGAGGCTAACATAGTAGCTGACATTTTAACTTTAATATTAATATAACATGTTTACTATACAGTGTAAAATAACATAATAGCTGTCCTGTGGCTTTCATTATTAATTTAAATCCATACCTTGGCATCTAAAACTAATAGCTTCCCTGTGACCTTTAATGCTAATGTAATATTCATATTATAGTATGCAAAACTAATGTAATAGCTTCTTTGTGCCTTTTAATATTAATATAATCTTCATATAATAGCTTCTGAAACTAATATAATTGCTTCTAGACTCCAACATTAGTCAAATATTCATTCTCTGGCCTCTAAAGCTAATATAGCAACTGCCCTGTGGCCCTTATTCTTGATATGATATCCATATTACATCATGGAAAACTGATAGCTGGTCTGTGGCCTTTAACATTAATACATGCATATTGTCACATCTAACACTAATAAAATAGCTATGTTGTGACCTTCAATACAATTATAATGCCCTTACTATAACATCTAAAATAAACCTAACAACTGCCCTGAATCTTTTAATTTGGATATAATATATATACTATAGCATCTTACATTAATATTTGTCCTGTGGTCTTTAATAGTAATATGATAGCCAGACAGTGGTACCTCAAACTGATGAAATAGCTGACTTTGACCTTAAACATCAATGTAATACCCATACTTTGCTATCTAAAATTAATATAATAGCTGCCATGTGTCTTTTTATACTAATATTGTATGCAGAGAATAAGATTGAAAATTAATATAATGGCTGACTTCTGGTCTTTGTGTTAAAGTAATATTGATGCAATAACATAGCTTATATAGTTGTTGAACTTTGGCCTTTAGTATTAATATAACATGTATACTACAGCATCTTATACTAATATATTGGCTGTCCTTAGGTCTTTAATATTAATATAAAATCCATGTATAGCCATTTGATCTAATATCTGCTCTGTGGCCTTAAATAATATGTAATATACTTCTTTAACTAATATGATAACTGTCATATGGACTTCAGTATTAATGTAACATTCATACTATAGCATCATGGCTGCACTGTGATATTTAATATTAAAATAACTAAAATAACCATCTATAATAAAGAATGGTTTTCCTTTGTTCATTTTTGGGTTTTGTTACCAGAAATTGAACCCCTGAAGCATATTTTTTGCTCTTTTTTTTTTATTCTTTTTTTTTTTGTGACAGGGTCTTGTGAAGTTACTTAGGACTTAGCTAAGTTGCTGAGGTTGACTTTGAACTTGTGATCCTCCTGCCTTAGCCTCCTGAGCCACTGGGGTTTCAAACCTGTGCCACTGCATCCAGCTCTGCTGTATGCTTTTAAAACTAATATAGCCACAGTGTGACCTTCAATACTAGTATAGTATACAAACTGTACCATCTAATAGTGATACGATAGCTGCCCTATAGTCTTTAGTAGTAATATTATATTCATACCATAGTATCTACAATCAATATAATAGGTACCCATGGCCTTATACTAGCATGATATCAGTAGTGTATCATTGAATATTAGTATAATAGCTGCCCTGTGGACATAAATACTAATATAATATCCACATTATAGCATGTTAAACAAACACAATAATTGAATGTAGGACTTTAATACTAATGAAATATGTGTACTATAGCACCTTAAAATACTGTAAGAGATGTCCTGTGGCATTTAATATTAGTATGTATACATATTGTGACTTGTGACCTTAAAAACTGAAGAAATAGCTGCCTTGTGGCCTTTTAATACTACATAATATCCATATAGTAGCATCTAAAACTCTTAAAATAGCTGTCCTGTGGCCTTTATGACTAATGCAATATCCATAAGGTAGCCTATAATATAATAACTATCCTGTGGCATTTAATAATATTATATTCACAATGTGAACTCTAAAACTAATATTATAGTTGTTCTGTGGCCTTTAATATTAATAACATATCAAAACTTGCCCCCTGAACATGAAATAGTAGCTGCCCTGTGATTTTTAAATACTATACTATATAGTACATACATTCTGTAGCAATTAGATTTAATATAATAGCTTGCCTATGACCATATTAATATAATAGCCAATCAAAAATAATGTAATTGCTCCCTTGTGACCTGTAATACTTACATGATATGCAAACTATGGCATCTACAACTAATAAAATAGCAGTCTACTGGCTCTTAATACTTACGTAATGTATATACTCTTAAGTACTATAGTAAATGCATTGTTGTCTTTAATACTAATATATTGTCCATTGTATAAACTCTTAAAACTAATACTATAGCTGCCCTGTGAACTTTATTATTAATAAACTATCCATATTGTAGCATATAAGAGAGACATAAGAGCTAACCTGTGGCTATTAATATTGAGGTAATATCCACACCATAGCATGTAAAGCTAATAACTGCCCTGTGGTTTTACTATTATTAAGATATCCATAGTATAGCTTGTAAAATTAATATGCTAGATTCACTGTTGCCTTTAATGTTAATATAGTATACATGACTTAGCATCCAAAACTAATATATAATAGCTACCTGGCAGCCTTTCACACTAAAATGCTAATCCATGTTTTATGTGTACTGAGCTTAATTATTAATGTCATATCCATATTATAAGATAAGAAACTAATATAATATATGACCTGTGGCTTTTAATGCTAATAAGATATCCATAGTAACCACCTAATGCTAATATAACAGCTGCCATATACCCTTTAATGTAACATAATAAAATATCCATAGTGTAGCAAGTAAAATTAATATAACTTATTCTGGTTATAATACTATTTTGGTATCACAATGTAGCGTGTAAAATTAATATCATTGCTTCCCTGTGGCCTTTTATGTTATTATGCTATCCATACTATAACATCCAAATCTAATGTAAAGGCTGCCTTGTGCATTTGTAGAAATGATAATCCATTTTACACGCCTGTGGCCTTATTGGGAACATGAAGTCCATATTATAGTATCAAAACTTGATAAAATTGCTGCCTGGTGGCCTTGCATATTAACATGTTTTCCATTTTGTAGCATGTAAAAATGATAAAATAGATGACCTGTGGACTTCAGTACTCATTTGAAATCCACCTTGTAGCATTGGAAACTGATAAGAAAACTGCCTTGTGACCCTCAGTACTGACATGGTATCCATATTATAGCTTTAAAAACTGATAATAGGGCATGCCCTGTGGTCTTTAGTATTCATGTTATATCCATAGCACAGCATCACATAATAATATCATGTATAAATTGTGGCCTTTAATTCTAATATGATAAAGTTAAAAATATCATTTATCACTAATATGATTGCTCCCTGTATCTTTTAATAATAATATAATGTCCACATATATCATTAACACTGATAAAATAACTGCACTGTGGCATTAATACTAATGTATTATCTGTATTTTAAACCTATATGATATTTCAGTTCTTCTGTGGGTTTTAATATTAATAAATTCTCCATATCATAATGTAAAAGTGATATAACGTGATGTGGCAAATCCTTATGGCGCCCATCACTGCTGGCCATCAGATTCCACTGCTGGCAGTTTTGTTTATGGGGTTGCTTGGCAACGGCTTTTCCACTGTTGACAGTAACTGCTCAGTTAGGGCACTTGGCAGTGATTCCTTCTGTTCTGGAGGATTAAGTCAGAGACTGAGGAAGTCCCCAGGAGAAAGGGATATACAAGGCTTCCTGATGAAGTCAGCCCATAAGAAATTGTCTGCCTTATGCTTGGAGGGCAAGATTCACAGATTCCATGAGGCTGTGAAGATTGGCAATTTAGCTGCAGTAAAACATTTTTTTATCTGAGAGAGGTGATGTTGATGAACCTGATAAAAGACACAGGTATGGGGGTGTCTGTGAGGACAGGGGCTGAAGGACAAGGGGCCAATTGGGGGAAGAAGGACTGATGGGGCTGCATCACTCAGGCTCTGTTCGTGGGGCAGAGCAGAAGGGAGAACAGCTCTCCTTTCACCAGAAGACGACTTTCAGACCCCCATGGAGGTCTCTGTACTGGGGACCTGCAAACCTTGGAGGTCTAGCACCCAGGCCCTCTTAATGAGCAACAAAACAAAAGCAAAATTTCAATTGGTTTCCTTGTAGACTGTTCAACAGTTAAGTACACGTAGCAGTTTAATGTTAATGTACATACTTTCAAAAGTACGTTATATACATTGGAGAAAAGTACATAATGAGAAAAATATTGCTCATAATCTGGCAACATGAGGGCTAAAAAAGATTTCTTCAGATATAATCCACTATGTGTTGTCTACTGAGAGAACTTATAAGAACTCTTTGAATGGAGAATATGGCTCCACTGTTTTTTCTTCTTTTGTTTATAACATTGCTGTGAAAGTTACAAAAGAAGAAGAAAAAACTTGCTTCTCACAGAATTGACTCACAAGTTAATCAAATTCTGAAGGATAACTTGTCCTCTTCACCAGCCAACCGTCTTCAGAGCAAGACTTGTGGAAGAGCCCTGAGTTTTCTGCAAAGACTTCATTGTTACTTTTCAAGAGAGCAGACAATAAAGTTCACTTGCAGATTGCCCACTTTCCAAAGCACCAAACATGATGCTTTTCCAATTTTGTCACCACTTTGACAGACTACACTTAAAAATAATCTGCCAAAAGCTTTGTGCACAGCATTGCTGGTTCCTCTATTCCAATAGAGTTTCCTGTAGTTGTACCTTACTGTTGTCTGTTTATGTAAGCAGGGAGAACAGAGCATTGCTACATAGCATCCAGGAAGTGCAGACTTTCAGTCACCAGGGCCAAGGGAGCAGTATACATAAGGTTCCAGTCTGCACAGGCTGCCTGCTGCTACCCTAATGTCTCTTGCCCTGCCTTGTTCCCAAGGGACTAAGGATATCCATATGGGCCTGGGCCCTGATGGTGGTTTTGTGGAAGGGAATACTCCTTGTCCCCAAATGTGAGATCTTTCTATGGTTATCAATATTGCAAAAATTTAAAAAATAATAAAATATCAAAGTTATAACATTTTGGAGTCCCACATGCATGCAGTATTTTAAGGTCATGATAACACTATGAAAATGTTTGTAATGAACAAAGACTTGCCAATGTGGGTATCAAAAAACATTATAAACTTTCACTAATTACTTTTTTGCCAACAGCCAAAAGATTAGTGCCTAGAACAGGATAAAATACAAAGTATGCAAATATATGGGAAAATATTTAGTATACTAGAATTGGTGGGTAGGGATGTATACATTTTTAAACGTTGCACAGAACTTACCAACAGTCATCTAGTTGAGGAGTGTTATGCAGCTTAACCTTAAGCAGCAGAGTCTAAGTACAACTCCTCTTGCATCCTCAAAACTTTATAGCTGAGAAATGTATTTCATTTAATGTTAGAATTAAATTTCTTCTCTTACTAAGGGCACAAATGTTTTTTCCAATATCCATAAATCACTTGAGCATCTGCAAAAGTGTATTTTGTCTGGTTTAAGTCAGTTTGACTTTAGCAAGCTAAAGGGCATGTGTCTAATCACCAGCACCAAAATGAAAGAAATAAAAGTTTTTAAAGAGGTAGAAATAAAGGAAGTCTTCTTTTCACTTCATTCTTTCTAAGGACAGTCCTTGCCAACACAAAATGTATAAAGAGGAATTTGTGTTTTCTACATAGAAATGTATTCTACATAGTAATGTAAAAGAAAACTTTTCATCTGTTTATAGGTATTACACATACACTTTTATATGTAGGGTTTGTTACATAAATGTAATTGTAGGTTAATCTACTTTAGTGGCATACTGACAAAAAAGAAGAAAGCAAGTGTTAAAGATTATTACTACTGCCAAAGTATTGCTTTACTTCCTAAGTTTTGCTTAAAAAACTGAACTTAAGCATACTTACCTGTTCTTTTATTCTATTCATTTATACCCATACACTGAATACCTGGTATATCATTACATAATGTCTCTTAAAACTCTTCCCTATAAGCTTTATGTTTACTACATCAGAAATTTAAAACTGAAGAGATAGGACTTGATATCAAGTAAACCCTTTCCTCACACAGAAGCACATCTGGAGGTAGGAAACTGTAAACTGCCTGTTTTAAAAGTTAGGGCAGTATTAAATATTGAACATTGGAAATACCTGATTTTCATGTATCCTGTAAGTCTAAATATTGAATAAAGTTAACCATGCTAGTTCATTTGGGTCCTACATTTCCTGTCACTCTAAGTTACTTGGAAAAAAATAAAATCAAGGATTATTTTATTTTAAATTTGGTCTTTTATTGTTGTTTTATCATTCATCTCTTTTTACCTATAATAATCTTAAGAACTAATATTAAATTAAATGCCACCCATATGACTAGAGCCACTATAGACCTCTTGTTTGCATTACATTTCACTCAAAGTAAGGCACTGTGGATTATGTGATGGTTTTTTATTTCATGTATGAATAAAAAAATTGAATGTTCCCAATTATACTTGTAATGCGGCCTAAATTTTAGTGGCATCTCAAAGTCAGTGATGTTAAAATGATAGAAAAAAGAGCATCTAAGATTGACTGAAATACATAGTCCTTATAAGATATCTGTAAATTCACTATAATAGTACTATTTTATTAATTGAAATACTCTTTTGATTTGTAGTAATAGTAATGATTACAGTAGCCAAGAAGGCAACAATTATTGAACTGTCGCTTGTTCTAGAAACTGTTCACATTTTTGCATAGATTCCCATTTAAGCATCACTGTAGTATCCTGGGAGATAACTACTAACTTTAATCCTTATTTTATTGGTGATAAAATTGAGGGATAGGAGGGCTAACTAGTGAGTCACAGAGGTTAAAGTAGAATTCCAGCCATTGTTGAACTAGATTCAAGGGCCATGCTCTTTACAGGTAAGTGGGATGCTCTGGGCTTAGAATGTGGTTGGTTCAGTGGTAAAGCTCTTACCTAGGAGACTCCAGGTACCTAAGGTCCATCCCCAGCACCACAAAAACAGAATAAACAAAAATAAAACATCAGAGGGACCAGGCACAGTTGCTCATGCCTATAATTCTCGTGATTTGGGAGACAGAGGCAGAAGTATTACAAGTTCAGTGCCAGCCTGGGCAATTTAGTGAGACTCTGCCTGAAAATTAAAAGTAATAATAATAAAAAGTTCTAAGGATATGGATTTTGGGTCGAGTGCCCCTGGGTTTGAACCCTAGAAGTACCAAAAAAAGAAGAGTAAAAGAAAAAGTCAATAGAATAGGCTGATAATTCATTAATTCAGTATGTAATAACAGCTGGTAAATATTGTACTTTCCTCAGAAGATAGTAGAGGACTTGCCTGTTATTTAATGTTTATAATTTCATTAATAATTGTAGATTTTTGAGAAGGTATTTTATAAGGTCTTAACAAAGCCTCTTACTTTCATAGGACTGCTCTACATTATGCCTGTGCCTTTGGCCAAGCAGAAATGGTGGATTTTCTAATAAAGAAGAATTGTAAGATCGACCTCAGTGATCTTGATCGCAACATACCATTCATGAAGGTAGAGGTAGCCATGGGTTTCTGTAGGAAAAAATTTGACTGAAATGTTTAGGAGAAAAATTGATTAATTCAATTTAAATGTGACTAATTAGTAAAACATATGAAATGTTTTTCTTTGATTCTCAAAATTTATAGTTTATTTCTTGGTATAAAACCAACAGACACTACAGTACATCGAAGAGCGGTGTGCAAATATCCTGTTAGAACATGGTGCCAATCCACATGCTCACAACATCAGGAATGAAACAACTCTCCACCTGGCTGTTGCTTTGAAGTCACCATCTTTATTGGAAAAACTGATTTCACTAAATGTGAATTTGGAAGCCGAAACCAAGGTTACACCAGACACCATTATTTGCAAAATACTTAAACTATGTTTATTTTGACTGTGACATTGGTCAACAAATGTGGATTTTTATGCAGGCTTTTTTTTTTTTTAATTAGAATGCAAACAGTTGTTGAAAGGTCTCTTCATCTTTTTCATTTTTTTAAACTCATGAATATATTTAGTTTACCTCTAAAAGTTGCCCATATTTAAAATTAAGGAGACTCATTCAGAAATATGAAATTTAAGCTTCTCTTAGGAATCAATGTGCCCCTCTGAGCCCCATTACTGTGTGGTGAGGGTGTGCAGTGTGCCTCCTGCATAGCATGGAGGAGTGTTCTGTTTGCTGCTGTCAAAATGTAGCATTCACTTAGATGACCTACTTTTCCTCAATAAATAAGTGTACAATTCCTGTTTTAGAGTATATTCTTATACAGATTTTATGGTTCTCTTGATAGTTTCTATTAATTTACAAGAATCTGGCCTATACAATAAATTATAAATCTCTTTGAAATAGATTAAAGTTTAGAATTTAGAAATTGGCATTTACTTTATTTTAAATTATTATAATAGTTTTATAGTTATACATGGGACTTGGTTTCATCCTGACAAACTGATGTGGATGGAAATTAATTTCAGTTCTTACCCCCTTGACCTCCCTCTTTGCCTCTCATGCTCCCTCATTCTTCTTCCTCTCCTCTGCTGAACATCATTTTGCTCATCCGTGAGTTTGCATTTGATTGGTCACTCATGTTATCTTTCCCTCCCTCCTTGCTTTATTTTACTCTAACTTCCATTTTTAAGAGAAAATGTTTGACCTTTGAGTTTCTGAGTTTGGCTAAATTTTACATGGCGGATATTCTCTATTTCCACCCATTTACCAACAAATTAAATAATTTTATTTGTTTTATATGTGGAATATATATATCATTTATGTATCTATAGTATATATTAATTTACATATTGTCATGTATATAATACATATTATGTAACAAATATGCAATACAATATATATTTTATATCATATACATATACATGTACATTTATGTGTACATATACATCTACATGTGTGTATGTATATAACATACCTGGATATACCTGGGTCAATCACATAATATAGCTATTATGAATTTGTTACTGTAAATATTGTTGTGGCAGTGTTGCCATAGTGTGATAATTTTAGATCTTTCAGGAGAATAGGAAGGTGTGAAATAGTTGCATTATATTGTGGTCATATGCCTATTTTTGGTTCTTAGCTATTGTGACAGTAGAATGTATTTTCACATATCATTCATTCATAGACTATCTTTTCCTGTATTTGTGGTTGTACGTGATGTGGAGTTAGATTGGTTGTGCTTTCATATATGAACATAGGAAAATTAGGTCTGATTCACTCTGCGGTCATTCCCACCCCTTATTCTCCCTCCTTGCCCTCACTGTACACAGTCCAATCCAGTGAACCTCCTCTCTTCCATCACTCTGCCTATCATGAGTCAGCATCCAATATTAGAAAGAACATGTAGCCTTAGGATTTTGGGATTGACTTATTTCACTTAGCAAGATAGTCTCCAGTTCTATCCATTTACTAGGCAAATGCCATAATTTGTTTCTTCCTTTTGACTGAATAATAGTCCATTGTATATGTGCCACATTTTCTTTATCCATGCATCTGTTGAAAGGCATCTAGGTTAGTTTCATAGCTTAGGTATTAAGAATTGAACTACTGTAAAATTGATGTGGCCATATCACTGTAGTAGGCCAAATTTAAGTCTTCTGGATATATGCTGAGAGTGGGATAATTTTGTCAAATGGTGGATCCATTCCTAGTTTTCTGAGGAATTGCCATACTGCTAATGTGCTACAACAATTTTCAGGCCCACCAGTAATGTATGAGTGTAACATTTCCCCCATGTCATTACCAACATCTATTGTTACTGTAGGCTTTATAATTGCCATTCTGACTGCAGCGAGAGGAAATCTCAGTGCAGTATTAATTGCATTTCTCTAATTGCTAGTGATATTGGATATTTTTTCATATATTTAAAAACTGATCACATTTCTTTTGTGATGTGTCTTTTTAGTTATGAGGCCCATTTACTGATTGGGTTATTTGGGGTTGTTTGGTGTTATGTGTTTTGAATTCTTTGTATATCCTGGAGATTAATGCTCTATCTGAGAGTAGGAGTCAAAGATTTCCTCCCATTCTGTGGGCTGTCTCTTCATGTTCTTGATTGTTTCCTTTGTTGTAAAGGGCTTTTCAGTTTGATACCATCCCATTTATTAATTCATGATTTTATTTCCTTCACTTTAGGAGTCTTGTTGAGGAAATTGGTTCCTAATCTGACATGATAGAGAGTTTGTCCTACATTTTCCTCTAGTAAATGCAATGTTTCTGGTCTAATGCCAGTTTGAGTTGAATTTTGTTCAGAGTGAGATATAGGAGTTAAATTTCAATCTACTACATATGGAATTCCTGTTTTCCAGCACCATTTGTTGAAAATGCTATTGTTTCTTCAATGTGTTTTTATGGTGTCTTTTTCTAGTATGAGATAACTGTATGTATGTGGGGTTGTCTATACATCTTCTCTTCTGTACCATTTGTCTTCCTATCTGTTTTGGTGCCAATACCATGTCTTTTTTGTTACTATTGCTCTGGAGTGTAATTTAAGTTCTGGTATTGGAATGCCTCCTGCTTCACATTTCTCATGGAGGAATGGTTTGGTTATTCCCAGTTTCTTCATTTTCCCAATGAAATTTCATGACTGATGTATTTATTTCTATGAAGAACACAACTGGAACCTTAATAGGAATTGGATTAAATCTGTATAGCACTTTTTGGTAGTCTGGTCATTTTTAAAATACCCATTCAAAAACATGCAAGATCTTTCCATCTTCCCAGGTCTTCTCCAACTTCTTTCTTTAGAGTTCTGTAGTTTTCATTGTAGAGGTTGTCCACCGATTTGGTTAGGTTGATTCACAAATATTTTGTTTTTTTTAAGGCTCTTATTTTTAAGGCTACCATTCAAGAGAGTTTTCTAATTTCTCTTTTATTCATCACCAGTATATAGGAAAGCAATTGATTTATGGGTGTTAATTTTATATCCTGCTACTTTGTTGAATTCATTTATTCTAGAAAATTTCTAGTGGAATTTCTGTGTGTATTAAATATAGAATCACATTGTCAGCAAATAGGGATAGTTTGAATTTTTTTTCATTCATATCCCTTTATTTTCTTTTTTCTGTCTAATTGCTCTGACTAAAGTGTCCAGAACTATGTTGAATCGAAAAAGTGAAAGAGGACATTCCTATCTTGTTCTGATTTTTAGAGGGAACACTTTGAATTATTCTCCATTTAGAATGATGTTGGCCTTGGGTTTAGCATACACAGCCTTTACAATGTTGAGGTGTATTCCTACGATCCCTATTTTTTTTATACGAATGAATGCTCTATTTTGTCAAATGCCTTTTTGGCATCTGTTGACATAATCCTGTGATTTGTGCCTTTAAATCTGCTGATGTGGTGAATTATATGTACTGATTTCCATATGTTGAAACAGCCTTGCTCCCTGGGAACCTCACTTGAGCACAGTACACTAGCTTTTAAATATGTCTTCATAGGTAACTTGCCAGTATTATATTGAGAATTTTTTCATCTATAATCATCAGGAATATTGATCTGAAAATTTCTGACATGCCTTTTTATTTTTGTTTTTGATATCAGGATGATACTAGCTTCATATAATTACTTTGGAAAGATTACCCCCTTCTTTACTTCATGGAATAAATTGAGGAGTATTGCTGTTTTCTTTGAAGGTCTGGTAGAACTGAGTTAAAACCCCTTCTGGTCCTGGGCTTTTCTTTCTTGGTAGACTTTTGATGGCATCTTCAAATTCATTGCTTGAATTTTATCTCTTTAAATTTCTTATGCCTTTCTGATTGAATTTGGGTAGTTCATATGTCTGTAGGAATTTTTGATGTCTTCAACATTTTATATTAGAGAATAAATTTTCAGAATAGTTTCTGAATATCATCTGTATTTCAGTAGTGTCTATGGTGATATTTCCTTTTTCATTGTGAATTTTAGGTATTTGAATTTTCTCTTTTTCTTGATTAGTTTGAAAGTTTATCAATTTCATTTACTTTTTGAAAGAACCAACTTTTTGTTGTGTTGCTAGTTTATTTTTTTGCTTCAAGTTCATTTATTTGAGCTCTGAATTTCTAAAATTTATTTTTATTATAAACAAGTGGGATACATGTTGTTTCTGTTTGTACATGAAGTAAAGGCATACCATTTGTGTAATCATACATTTACATAGGATAATGGTGTTTGATTCATTCTGTTACTTTCTCCTGCCCCCCACCCCTCCCACCCCTCTTTTCATTCTATACAGTCCCTCCTTCCTCCGTTCTTGCCCCCCTCCCACCCTCCATTATGTGTCATCATTCACTTATCAGCGAGATCATTCGTCCTTTGGGTTTTTGAAATTGGCTTATCTCACTTAGCATGATATCTGCACTTCCATCCATTTGCCTGCAAATGCCATAATTTTATTATTCTTTATGGCTGAGTAATATTCCATATATATGCCACAGTTTCTTTATCCATTCATAAATTGAAGGACTTCTAGGTTGGGTCCACAATCTGGCTATTGTGAATTGATGAACATTGATGTGGCTGTGTCTCTGTAGTATGCTGATTTTAAGTCCTTTTGGGTATAGGCCAAGGAGTGGAATAGCTGGCTCAAATGGTGGTTCCATTCCAAGTTTTCTAAGGAATCTCCACACTGCTTTCCAGAGTGGCTGCACTAATTTGCAACCCCACCAGCAATGCATGAGTGTACCTTTTTCCCCACATTGTCGCAAACACCTATTGTTGCTAGTATTCTTGATAATCACCATTCTAATTGGGGTGAGATGATTTGCATTTCTCTTATTACTAGAGATGTTGAGCATTTTTCATGTATCTGTTGATTGCTTGTAGATCTTCTTCAGTGAAGTGTCAGGGGTGGGCTCTGAGGGCCCCAGAGCCGCACCGTGGCCTGATCTCTAAGATGGAAATTCAATAAAAATTGAGAAAAGAAAGGATTTAAAATGAGATCTTAAAAGGTTTTTGGATAGCAACTAAAAAATGGAATGAATTTCTCATCAAAAAGAATGATCCTCCCAAACTGAACCAGTATGACATACACAATTTAAACAGATCAATATCAAGCAATGAAATACAAGAAGCCATCAAAAGCCTACCAACCAGGAAAAGCTAAGGACCAGACAGATTATCAGCCAAGTTCTACAAGACATTCAAAGAAGAGCTCATTCCAATACTTCTCAAAGTATTCCAGGAAATAGAAAAGGAGGGAACCCTACCAAACTCATTCTATGAAACTAATATCATAGCCAGAGACGTCCCTAAGTAGCCCTGCTCCCTCCGGCAGCAGGCTCGACCCACGCCAGCAGGCCGCCCAATGAGAACTTTTCCGCCCAGAGCCAACCCCAAGCCCCAGACCCAGCGGTGGGCCCCAGCCCGCAGGCGGCTTCTGGGACCAAGGCAGGTCAGGGAGAGGCTTTCCCCTCGCAGCCTGGCTTCCCCAGGCGGGAGCAGGCCCTGTCTATAGCTAGTTTCTAGGAGCAGGACTGCCCAGTGAGAGGATTTCCATGCAGAAACAGCCCCAGCCCTGGACCCAGTAGAGGGCTAGGGGAAGCTTTCTTCGAAAGCACTGCATTATCAAATTCCTCCAAGACTTCAGGTTACTGAAGGCTGGGAGGTGATATACCGGAAATCTACAGGGACACTAAAAGCCAAAGAGGAAATCTGCAATATCTCAGAGTCCCACTAATATCTGACCAATATGGGAAAACAAGGGAAGACAATGTCCCAAACAAACCTAGATACTATATCAGTAAAACCCAATGACAGTACAGCAGAAGAAATGTCAGAAAGGGAGTTCAGAATGCACATAATTAAAACAATCAGGGAAGCAAACGAGGAGATGAAAGAGCAAATGCAGGCATTGAAGGAAGAGATGAAAGAGCAAATGCAGGCATTAAATGATCGCACCAATCAACAGTTAAAAGACCAAATAAGGGAAGCAAAAGATCATTTCAATAAAGAGTTAGAGATACTGAAAAAAAAAAAAAAAACAGAAATCCTTGAAATGTAGAAAACAATAAACCAAGTTAAAAACTCCATAGAAAGCATAACCAATAGGACAGAACACCTGGAAGACAGAACCTCAGACACTGAAGACAAAATATTTAATCTTGAAAACAAAATTGACCAAACAGAGAAGATGGTAAGAAATCATGAACAGAATCTACAAGAATTATGGGATATCATGAAAAGGCCAAATTTAAGAATTTTTGGGATTGAGGAAGGCTTACAGAAACAAACCAAAGGAATGAACAATCTATTCAATGAAATAATATCAGAAAATTTTCCAAATCTGAAGAATGAAATGGAAAACCAGGTACAAGAGGCTTATAGGACTCCAAATATGCAAAATTACAACAGACCCACACCAAGGAACATTATTATGAAAATTCCTAACATACAAAATAAAGACAGAATTTTAAAGGCTGCGAGAGAAAAGAATCAAATTACATTCAGGGGGAAACCAATAAGAATAACAGCAGATTTTTCAATCCAGATCCTAAAAGCTAGAAGGGCCTGGAACAACATTTACCAAGCCCTGAAAGAAAACGGATGCCAACCAAGAATCTTATACTCAGCAAAACTTACTTTCAGATTTGATGATGAAATAAAATCCTTCCATGATAAACAAAAGCTAAAAGAATTTACAAAAAGAAAGCCGGCATTATAGAACATTCTCAGCAAAATATTCCATGAGGAAGAGATGAAAAACAACAATGCAAATCAGCAACGGGAGGAACAAGCCTAAAGGAATAGCCAAATAAAGCAGAAACCAAATCATGTCAAAAAACAAAAATGAGTCAAATGACTGGGAATACAAATCATATCACAGTAATAACCCTGAATGTTAATGGCCTGAACTCATTATTCAAAAGACATAGACTGGCAGATTGGATTAAAAAGAAAAATCCAACAGTATGCTGCCTTGCAAGAGACTCATCTCATAGAAGGAAATACCCACAGACTAAAGGTGAAAGGATGGGAAAAAACATACCATGCACATGAACACAGCAAAAAAGCTGTAGAATCCATCCTCATTTCAGATAATGTGGACTTCAAGCCAAAACTAGTCAGAAGGGATAAAGAAGGACGTTACATACTGCTTAAGGGAAGCGTAAATCAGATGTTTATCTTTCTAATGTGTGATCTTCCTGACAAACACTCTGGTCCATGGAGCCAGGTAATGCAATTCCCACTGTTAGACTCCTGCCATCAGTGATCTAGAGGTGGAGAAAATTCCATGTGTCTGAGGGTTTCAGTGCAACCAATTGGGGTATGGCAATCATGGCCTGCTTGCCAAATCTGTGATTTCTTCTAGGAACTGCAAAAAAATATATCACCTGACACTGCCTCTGCAATCCTGAATCCTTCTGTCACTTGAATTCTCAAAACCTCTTCTCCCTCACTATTCTTATTCTAAACCACCTTTTAAAGAGTCAGTACTCTGTGGACTTCTATTCAAATAACTTTTCAACAGACACAACACATTTCTGATAAAATGTTCAGCTCATTCCAGACCACCACTATCCTGAGACCTTACGATCAGGGTGAACCCCCACCATTCTGTGAAGAGATTTGGCTATATATCTTGGAAATGCAAACAAACTGTGGTTTCTGATCTCTCCCTGGCAATTACTGTCACAGAGCTGCAAGCAATATGTTTCAATGAAAGTGCCCATGATGTTTTAATCTTTAGGCAGACCACAGGACCAAGCTGTTGTTGCTCAGAGCTCTCAGCAGATCTCTGAATGAATTTATATTTTATTACCACCTTAATCTTGTTGTGAATGCCTCCAAAATCACACTTTGTGCCCGAGTTCGTCTTATAAGTTGATATATAATGTATGTTTTTTCTGATATCCCAGGGCAAATACCTATATAAAATAACAAGCGAAGGGCTCCCAGATGCCCATTATAGTTCTGCCCAGGTGTTTTGGCAGTACTTCAAATTATGCCTGATATCATTGCAAAATTCCAAGTCTCTCCTTTGCTGAAGATGTTGTATATGAATTGAGAGGAATCTACCTTAGTTTCCTATCTTGCTCTAAAATTAGTTCCTTTATGAAATTAAGGAGATTTTGCTGTTACAACTTTATATTTTTGAAAGTTTTAGGACACTGATGTCATACCCTTTGTGTGGGTTCACTTTGACATAATGGTGAATCATGAAAAACTAATTTCCTCAAAGTCAGTCTCAAATATCTCCATTTTTTAAAATTCACTCTTCTGTTAATGGTAATCTGAGTTAGTTTCATAACTAACTGTGACTTGTAATGCTAAAACATTGAAATTCATATGTCATGTGTGCAAACTGATTTTGTTAACGTTGGTTTGAAGGTCAAGGAATGGGAAAGCTGTGTCATATGGCAATCATATTCCTAGTATCCTGAAGAATCTCCATATTGAGATTTCCAGAGAGGAAGTCTTAATTTTCATTCTCAAGGTGTAAGACTGTACTTTTCTCCCCAATCCTCCACTGCACTTATTATTTGGATACTTGATAAATGTCACTCTGACTAGGAAAACCTGAAAAGACAATGCAATCTTGAATGATATTTCCTTGAATGCTAGTGAAGTTGACAAATTTTTATATGTCTGTGGGCAATTGGCATTGTTATGAGAACTGTCCATCTCCTGCTTTTTTCTATTTTCTTCTTGGGTTGATGAGATTCTCCTCAGCTCAACAGAGGGGAAATTTATCTCTTCTACGCAGCCAGTCTTCCCTGGCACTACTGCAGCCTCTTCCTTCTGTGAATGCATTTCTTCTTCCAGATGTCACTATTTGTTTTTTTCCTCTAGTTACTGGCTCTCCATTGTGGCTTTCCTGTTTTCCACCACCTATCCTTTTCATTATGCAGCAGTACAACAGTTTTTCTGGATGCAGTCTCTGAAAATAGTCAGTCAGTGAACACATCATGATGCTGTGCTCTGACTTCCTTCCTTGAAAATCTATTTATTTCTTTCTTCAGTGAAAATTTTTACAATCTCCACCCATCTTCTTTCTGAATATCTTTTCTTTTAAAGTGAAGTTTTCTGGAACCATGTGTTTTGCCAAAAGATATTAATTTTTCAAGCCTCTGGTGACACAAAAGAATTAAGTCCCTGAGTGTTTTCTTCCTACACAAAGTGAAAAAATTGAGTCTTTTATTACATCAAGTATAATTTTTTTACACTAGAAATTTGGCCCTCCCTTGTTTAAATTATTGAATCTGTATAATATCAAGTTCATTTCTCCAAAGAGTTTATAATAAATTTTCTACTGTATTATTGGATTTCCTGGGAAATGGAAATTTTGCTATCTAAGCACTGAGGTTAGTAGTTTTGGATATGCATATCAATGAGTTTGTTATCCTGGAACACATTTCCCCTTTCATTCATCCTGGATTTACCCCCATTGAAGAGAGGAGCTCAGCTTCAGCTGAACTGCACAGGATGTTGTCTCATATAGAAATTATTATATCACCAAATGTAATGGTCTAATCTCAAATTCCAATGACTTCACATTTATAAATATGAAAATGTCTAAAGAGTGATAATCAAAACTCTATGCAACTCATTATTGCCATTATATTTACCAGAGTGATTCTGAGCAACATATAGAGGTGTCTGCTTCTTGTTTATCTGGTCAGTTCCATCCAAGTGCTAAAAAAGAAAATAAATGAACATGTACAAGGTAAGAACCACATAGGATACAAAATACCTTGGGGAGAATATGGCCAAAAAATATGGGCACTAGTATATATAATTATTCAAAGAGTGTGCCTATTAAATAACTAGTAAGGATAAAGGAAGGTAAGAAATGTCAAATCTTGTAAGGTTTCAGCCACAGGTTAAATTGAGGATACTGCTAAAGAACTGAATTGTGAATTACATTAAAAACATGTTTCTATCACAAGTAAATTTGAAATAAGGAAAAGGACAGAAGAAGAGGCAAAGACTGAGAAAGGCAGTAAGTTCATGGGGTCAAAAAGAAAAAAATCTGTGTTATTCAGGAGAGGGTAGGAAATTCAAGCCACATATGAGAAGTGAAAAAAGCAGGGTTTTCAAAATGTAAAAAGAATGAATGTGTTTCTAGTTCCAAAGTAGAATGAGAGAAACTTTCACAAACTTCCTGAATTATTTCCAGTTAGAAATGAAATGAGGAGTGAAGACCTGATCCCCCAGAGCTATGTTCATTTACCATAAATGGTTAGACATGCACACAATTTAATGACAAGCAGCTTGTTTATACATGCTAGGACACTTTTAGGAAAGAAATAACAACTGGAACAATAGAAAGAAGCATGAATGTTTATGGAGCATTCTCCAAATCCACAGATATATAAAATTAATGTTGGAAATATTACAGATCCTTCTAAACTTTAATTTGAGTAGATATCCTAGTGAGGAAACCAGAACTACATTCAAATGAACGTAGAGGAATTGGAATCAGACAAAGATCACACTGGAACTCTGAAACTGTAAGGAATCATCTCTCGGGGAACATGTTCAAAAGCTCATTCTGACTCAGCAGGTCCTTCTACATGTCCATAATATTCTAATTAGATTATAGTGATTTGGGTCCATAGAAAATATGTTTGCGAGTCAGGAACTAGATGTCCATTGAAGAAATATACAAAAACTGGTACAGATTTCTACATTTTAGGACACAAGCAGATCAAGTGCAAGTATAAATATTGCTTTCATTCTGAGCATCTCTCGTAGAGTAAAAGGGACTCAAAATGCCAAGAAGAAACCACTCTGGAAAGCAGTGTGGAGATTCCTCAGAAAGCTTGGAATGGAAACACCATTTGACCCAGCTATCCCACTCCTTGGCCTATACCCAAAGGACTTAAAATCAGCATACTACAGAGATACAGCCACATCAATGTTCATTGCTGCTCAATTCACCATAGCCAGATTGTGGAACCAACCTAGATGCCCTTCAGTTGATGAATGGATAAAGAAACTGTGGCATATTTATACAATGGAATATTACTCCGCAATGAAGAATGATAAAATTATGGCATTTGTAGGCAAATGGTCGAAATTGGAGAATATCATGCTAAGTGAGATAAGCCAATCTCAAAAAACTAAAGGACAAATGATCTCGCTGATAAGCGGATGAGGACATATAATGGGGGGTGGGAGGGGCTAGCATTAGGTTTAGGGTTAGGTTTAGAGTTAGGCTAAGGAGAGCAGTAAGAATGAAGGAAAGAAGGACTGTGTAGAGGGAAAAGGGGTGGGAGGGGTGGGAGGGGTGGGAGGGGTGGGGGGGAGGGGAAAAATATAATAAACATCATTACCCTATGTAAACGTAAAAAAAAAAAAAAAAAAAAAAAATGTTAAAAAAAAAAAAAAAAAAAAAAGAACAAATTTGATATATTGGCAGACAAGAAGGAATGGCAAAAATCCATACAATGTAAAATGGAAGGAAACAAGCCCCCTCCTCTAGAAGTTCTTTTGGAAAAGCTAAAGGGAAGGGAAAATGAGGGAGGAACACAAGAATTTTACTAGAAAATATGAAGTGGAGAGAATGCTTTCCAACTCTTGTTTGCTTTCAAATCCAAATGTGGTATAGAGAAGATTGTAACCCTGGGGACTGGAAGAATCAGGGCAACATATAGCTACCAATTACTCACCTCTTTATCTAGTAGGCACCATAATGTGTGAGGCTTCCTTAGGTGTCATTTGAATGAGTGATCTTGCATTTTTGAAGCATTCATTGTTTTAAAGAAGGCTAATAGTTCCATTCTTACCATTCTTCCTATTACCATTAATATTAATATTTTTATCATTATTTTATTGTTGCTTTGTTGAGAAACCATGTTTCTGGACATTTCAGGAATACACAGTATCACTGAGGATAAATTCTGAAATCTAGAAAGTAAATGTTGTTTTCAACTGGGCTTTTTGTGCAAATATATGAAAAAACTGTCTAGATATGCCACACAAAACTCATTTTTTAACCAGAAATCTTTATGGAGATTACTCCTCAAACACCAACACTGTTACTCTTACAGGATTTACCAATTTATTTGAAACAAAATAGCTTAATGTTGTCAAATGATTCTATAAGCCGTAGGAACACCTTTTCTTTTGGATTGCCATGTTAGTCCCCTTTATGACTTACCCTACAGTTTTTCATAGATGTTGGACCACATTCTTAACACAAAAGAGGAAAAAGAAAATTGATTTTGTTTAAACCTGAGAACACAGTAAAAGAAGATGAACCAGTTTCCCACATGAGTATGAATAAATACTCATATGTTTATTATCTGTATTTTTAACACGTATCTGAACTAATTGCTCAGAGTGCTCTCTCAGATGAGCAAACAAATTTACATTCTCCTGAGATCTCATCATAACTTTGGAGCTATTGTAAGAAAAATGAGGGACAGGAAACATATTCATAAAAATACATTAAATTATTCTGATAGGATTCACAAAGATATGTGCTGCCACATTCTTAATTTGGCTTTGACATTAAACTTCTCAGGGTCCTTTTTTTCTCTTCTACACACAGATCACTGTGCTCTCCAGCATTCTGCATCTTGGCATGGATATACGTACCAATGTCTTAGTATTAAACATCATTGCAAAACTGATTTTACCATAGAAAAATTTATGGCAAATTTTACTAAGCCTATATTCCTGATTTTAATTTAGTACATTTGAGTCTTCTGGCTTTACTCAACATGAAGGCACAATAGAATGAAGAAACCTAAACATAAAGTGGTCTTCACCAATGCTAACTCCCAGCACTTTGGCCCATATTCATTCAGTAGGAACTTGAGGGTAGTTTTGTTATATTCAGGTTTTGTTGAGTATATATCTCAATTTCTTTTCAGTACCTCAAGATTCACATGCTTCCCGTAAGGTAATTCATCTTCTATATTTCTGTTACACTATTAAGTGCATGCTGGATGAAATGTAAAACGTGTAATATCTTGTCTCCAAGCACATCAAGCCTATGATTGAAATCAAAGTTTCTCTTCCAAAAAGAGCAAAATGGAAGAAGGAAGCGTGTACACTCAAATCAGATAACTCTTGAGGTACAACTTCTCTGGAAATCCTACATGAAAACTTTGGAAATTATAGCAAACTCCTCACATATGACATGGAATTTTTTCCACAATGGGTTGGGAGGATTTCCCCCAACGTGTGTGTTGATGATTGAATGTACATTTCAAAATATTTCTGTAAAGGCATGAGGAAAAGATGTTTAAAAAGACCTTTTATTGTAGATATTTCTAAAATTAAATTTCCTAAATTGGAGTCACTACAAAGGTAAGTTCTATGAGGTTGATTTTCTTTCCCCTGCTAAATTTAAAAAGAGCTTAAGAGGAGCAGGGATAGAGTTGAGATACCTGGGAGAATGATATGGTTTTGGCTTTAACCGAGGAGGTCAAGTCCAACCTGAGTCACATAAAACACCCATCATCTACATGAGAATGTCTACTCTACTCTGACACCTTGTATATTGCCTAATTTCATCAAACCTGTGTTGTGTTTCATGCTCCATGTTTTATGTCCTTCACCACTGATGTGGTCGGTCTGAAGCATGTAAGAGTGGAATGTGTGATCATGTGCAATTTATGTTACTCCTTTCCTGTGAAATGAATCCATTATTTGCTGGAGAACAAGCTTTCCAGAAATTTTGACTTAGAGTTATAAATCAAGAAGGTACTTGCACATTCCAATGCAGTGTTTACTCATATTTCCGTCCAGGTTCTGTTTATTGATTTTTTTCTCAATGGTGTACACTGAGTGAGAACCTTTTGCCTGGTATTCGCTTGCTCTTTCACTGAGCCCCTCCCACAGACCTCTCTGATTCTCTAGTGGATTTTGTATATCCAAATTTAAAATATTTGCTCGCCAATTTCCTAATTTATTTCAACATAGGAAAATATTGCCATAGGAGAAACTGCATGGTAAATGAAAGCAACATTCATATTTGTGGTGTTTAGTACACATCTCATTTGAAATCTTGAGTTTTAGTCAGGAGCAGAGTCTTATATTTGTGTGCCCAACATTCTTTCTTTATTCATGTAATTAATCTTCTCTCACACAGGTGACTGAAATTTTTCTATTCCCTGTATTTCTGGAAATATTCCCTCCAATCAGGCCTGCATCAACTTCCTAGTGCACTCCTGCCTTCTCACTATTTATCTCCATTCACAAACACACCCCCACCCCCCTCATGTTCTGCTTGTAGCATTAAGTTTGGTCCTACTCTTTATGCATATACTGCTTATGTATCTGTTGGCCTTCTCTAGACCATGGATGTTCAAACATCTTATATTTTGTAGTAATCTATCATAATCAGAATTCTGCCTCACTCTATCTTGATTCTCTCTCTGCCTGCACTCTCTCTTCTGGCAGTTCTATTTACCAGTTCCTATATCACCATAAGATAACATTTCCATTTAAACCCTGTCTGTACGTACAACATTTTCTACCTTTGGTAGTTAAACTCATTTTGCAGTCTCCATTTACCTCTGTCTCTGGAAATACTTCATCCCTGGCACCTATTATTTTCTGTAGCTCTTACTACAAGCTCAATTATGTGTGTAAATAAATAAACCTGTTGACAGTAATTTGATGTTAAAGCAGCCCTCTCAGTTATAGAAACTGCTGGACTACACAGGTAAAGGAATACTTTACATATCACCTCTTTATTACCCAGCATGGATACTAGAAAATGTCTTCGGTAGCCCCAGGGAAAGTAAAACCAGTGTATGTCATGAATTACAGGTATAATCATGAAAGTTTCACAACAGAGTGATGGAGTAATCCATACAAAAAATAAATAAAATAGGAAAGAACCAAGCCTCCAACTCTAGATGTTTCTTTGGAAAACCTAAGTAAAAGCTAAAGTTTGGCAGAAGTCTTAGATGTTAGATAATTTTGGTTGGAACCATGAAGAAACTATGATAATGCAATTCAGCTCTTTTCAGTGTATACCCCTCAAAGCAAACTTTCCCCCCCTATACCTACCAACCTACATGATGTACATGGCATCCATTTGAGTCATTTGGATGAGAAACCTATATTTAAATCATTGTTTTCTTTTTAAAAGTTATTCTTAAATATTATGATTATCATTATGTTTACCATTATTATTTTATTGGTGCTTTCGAATGAAACCAAGTTCTTTGGCTTCAAAGTAATTCACTCTATTAACCAACAAAATTCTTATCTATAGATACCTAATTTTTTGATCAGTCATCCCTTTTATTAAAACTTGATAAGCTGTCAAGATAAGCCACAGCAGACTCAGTTTTCAACTCGAAGTTTTTATGAAGTATATTCCTTGAAAAACAGTACTATTACTATGAGTGCATATACCACTGACTGAAATACAAAACCTTATTTATGTCTGATAATTCTGTGAACTTTCAGTTCCCTTTTTCCTTTAGATTCCTGAATCTCAATTCTTTCTGCCTTCTCATACATTATTTTTTATGTGGAGTGTGTATCTTTGCAAAAGAGCGGAAAGAGAGAATTGATGTTGGTCATACCTTAGGATATAGGAAAAAAAAAACACACCAGTTTCACTTGTGGGTATGAAAAACAAGGACATGTATATTAGTTGTTATTCCAAAGGCATATTTCGGAGCTAATTGGTTCAAAAAACTCTCTGATGAGAAACTATGTATACCTTATTCTGAGAACTCATCACAAATTTGGACTTACTAAATAGCAGACAAATGGACAGAAGTTCTGTATTTGTAATAAAATGAATTAAATAATTCTGATCTGTTTCATGGAAGAGATGTGTGACTACATTTTTACTTCAGCTTTCATGTTAAACTTTTCAAAATTTTTGTTCCTCTGAATAGGGATCACTGCTCTCCAGCATTCTGCATCTTTCCATTGTTATATATACTCTTTGCTATGTGTTTATGGTCATAGAAACTGTGATCTTAATGTTGGAAACATAACTGTATGTTTTACTAAACCTATATTCCTAATATTTATTTGCCACATTTTAGACATGAGACCATTTAACAAAAAATCCTTAACAAACACAGAAACCCCAAAGTTAATATCATCTTTATTATACATAACCACTGGGACTCAGCTCCACATTCATTGAGTAGGAAGATGAGGGTGGTTTTTTTATATATTCAGATTTGTTCAGTGTATATTTTCTTTGCTTTTCAGTAACTCAGGATTCACATGCTTCCTGCAAGGTAATTAATCTTCTATGATTATTTTATGTTATTAACTGGATATTGGAGTAAATACACACTGTTTATGTAATATCTTGTCTCCAAGCACATGAAGCCTACCATCATAATCAAAGATTCTCTTCCATATAAATCAAAACTGAAGAAGGAAACAAGGACACTCAAATCAGGTAAATTTTTGAAGTACAATTTTTCTGTAAAGTTACCTAAAAACATTGGAAATCCTGGCAGTTTTCCTATTCCTATTTTTTTAACAACTTAATGAGAGGATTTATCCTCCAAAAGACCAAAGTCAATATTGGTATTCATATTTTCTTAAATGATATATTCCTGCATAAGAAAGATTTTTAAAATTTGAACTTTTTCTCAGATTTCTTTGTCTTATGTTCTCCAAAGTAATCCCTTTTCCATTTATGAATTCTCCAAGGTAAATTATCAGACCACAATCTTTTAAAAATAATACAGTTTAAAAATTCTTATTGCAGAGATAGGCAGTGATGAAAATTATATTCCCAGCTTCCTAAGATTTAGGCACAAATTTTACTAGAGGCAGAATGTAGGGTTCAGTTTGGTAAATATAGAGAAGACATCTCTTAAAATAATTTAGTTTATTTCTAATACAAGACCCAGCCTATTGAGTAATTACAATGAACATATGTTGTACTTTAGGTAACATTGTTTTTTTTTCATTTCTAGGGAGGGGAGGATTGAAACCAGGCCTTTTCACATGCTGCACAGTTGCTCTACCACTGAGATTGGCTGCCAGCCTTTTCTTTAAAGTTGATGATTCTGTAAAATTCTTTTATCTGATTTGTTCAGAGAAAATACTTAATTACTTCACTCAAAATAGGAAGATGTTTAAAGAAAAATCACATGATAAACAAGCAACTAAAATAGCTCAGGTGCTTAATATTACATCTTATTTGATTCCTTTTGTTGGTACAATAATGAGGGGAGTCTCATTTTCCAGAGACCCAGAATTGATTTTTACTCATTAAATAAAACTTGATTCTTCTCTAGGTTACTGAAAATTTTGTATCCCAAATGTCCTGGAAACATTCCCTTAGTTCAGATCTGCATCATCTTTATTTTTCACTGATGCGTGCTTATGCCCTCACCTTCATCTGCCCACATGCTTGGTGATCTCCTTCCAATGCAATTATGATATGAACCACTCTTTAGAACAAGAATGTGAAAGCATTTTACACTTATCTATCAATATTTCTTCCTAATTATCTTTTTTTCCTTTCCTCCCTGTGCCCTTTCCTCTGGCATTACTCTTCACAGATTCATATATATTTAGAAGGATATAGACCCAATTTAATAGATATCTTCCTAAATTTCTAAGGATTTTGAAGCTCTTATCCTCTCTTACCCACTGGCTGGTAATCTCAGTTTTTATTTCTCTGTTCAGGCATTGCTACTAAAGATTATCTCTGACATTAATTATCTACCTTAGCACTTACCAGTAACTCAAAAAATAATGAGTCAAATAAATAAACATTAATTTCACAGAGATGACTTAAAAGATCATTTCCTCTTCACAAGCAAAAGGGATTTACAAGTAAAGAAACAAAGTACAGTTTAAATCATAAGGATACAGTAGAAAAATTAATAAGGTGCTAATGTTGGCTTGAGTAAAGAAAATTTATTAAGAGAAGTAGAGCACAAATCAAGTAAAGGTGCATGAAGCACACTGAGTAGAAAAATATTTGTCAAAAGTTTGGATAAAAACATTTCAGATAAGGAACAGGGTGTTCACAATAGAGGTGTAAAAATTATCACTTACTTTGGAAACCATTAATGATGAACAGGAGTTACTTAAAAGTTATTTTTGGGAGGTAGAAAATAGTGAACAGTGACAATTTCTGTTTCTATTTGTGTATGAGAATTGTTCCATTTATATTGGTTAGGATTGTGGATGAATCTTTGAGTCATTTCTTTGCATTGAACCTGGTAACATCCTCTTGCCCCAACAAGTGGATTTTCCAAGTTTTGAGTAATCAAAAGTATTATCTAAAGAAGACAAGATTTATTGTGCACAATGGAGCACATCCACAAGACTTCAAGCTGAACAAGAGAAGGAGTCTTATACCCTCTCTGATCTGTAGAACATAGTACACATATGTTTTAGGCACTCTACATTTTTTCAGCATATGAATAATGCTTGAGAAAATATATAATCAATTGTATATGTAAGTTACTCACATATTATATCTTTTTTGTTTCCTTCCTGATATAGATTCTGTTATCCAATTGAGACATCTGAATGCAGATTCTTCATTTCACATAATAACAAAACTTAAAAATATTCACTGCTCACAGTGTTCACTACATGCAGAAAAATGGCAAAACTGGAAACTGAGCTTTGTGAACTTAAAAAGGAGTATTCTGAAGCAAAAATAGTGATATCAAAGGCTGCACAGGAAAATGTAGTTTTAAAAGAAAAACTCCAAAATTTGAGGTATGTGTAAACTAGAACTCCTTCCTTTATACTACTGGTCCTTGGGTGAACATTTGTAACTGCTGACTTATTTCTTGGCATTTTGCAAGAGAGAAAACATTTTACTCATGTGAAATATAGAATTCTAACGAATAAGATAACACACTGTTAATCATCATTACTTCTAAAAATTAAATGAATATTCTTCCAAATCACAGTTCAATGGGTGTACAGACTCCTAGCTTATAGGAATTTATTTATTTATTTAATTTTTTGAGACACTAAATTGCTTAGGGCCTTGCTAAGTTGCTGAGGATAGCTTTGAACTTGAGATACTCTTGCCTCAGCTTCCCTAGTTGCTGAAATTAGAGGCATGTGTCCCCACATCTGAGTAGGAATCTATTTATATAACAATTAGAAATATGGATTTTTAAAATTTATACTTTTTCTTTTTATAGTACAATCAATGTTTCAAGGAATGCCATTTAGAAAAATCATTTTCTATATATTTTTACTCTGAATATATTTTCAATGTAGAATTACTTGATTAGAGAAACTTTTTTAAAGGTATTTGATCAAGATTTCTAAATTGCTCCCAAGAAAGCTTATGTTAATTTAAATATATCTCAAAGATAATAAAATGGGCATTTTTCACTGCCCAGAAACATGTTTTTAAACATTTATAGTTTGTCTTCTGATGTTTGGGATCAAACCCAAGGGTTAGTTCAACTAAGTAGATATGCTAGTGCTGAGCTAGACCCTCAGCTAGTTTTAAGGCTAGCTTCTATTTAAAAATGAAATGGAAAGTGATTACTGTTTATTCACTGTAGTTTATAAATAAAATTTCTTTTTTCTTTATTGACAAAATTCATACTCTTTATTATTGGATTAAATAGTAAGTTTGGTCTTGTTCCAGATGGGATTTTGAGTTGTTTATAATACATAATGTTCAACAAGGTAAGTCAAAAGTCTTACCATAAAAGAAACATCAAAAGTTGAATGAAGTTACTTTTATCTGGAAAATAAAATTTAAAGATAAACATTTTGTTACAGATGGGCCTTAGAAAAAGAGAAGAGAAGAAACAATTACCTGTTATTTGAACAAAATAAGGACCAATTAAAAGAAGAAGAAAAAGAATACAATAAAGAAGTGAAAAAGAAACTTGAAATATCTGTTACAAAATCTGATGCAGAATTAAGTACTACAAGAAATAAGTTTAATCAGGTAAATGAGTTTCCAGTAAAGTTCAAATTTTTTATTTTATTTCAATGAACTTATTTATAATATCCCTTTAGCATACTGTATGCAGCCATGTTTCACTTCATGATGGGGGTATGATCTGAGAAATAACACTGTTTGACAATTTTACCAACATGAAATGTCCATGTGTGTACTTCCACAAACTTCAGATATCTCCCACAATACCAGGCATTATAAACTCAGTATCTTCATTGTATATACAGTGCATTTTTTCCCACAGCATTGAAATGTGGGTGTGAGATTATTATTTAGGTTTAAAACAAAATGTTATTTTACCCTATAATTAAGTGATGACATTTGTGGTAAAATTAATTATTGCACATTTTGGCATTTGGTAGATGTTCAGCATTTGTTTCCTGAATGAAAACGTTAGGTTTAATCACTGACATAAATATCAACTTGAGGCTTTTTATATTAAGATACAGAGTAAATAGATTTGAAACTAGTTAAATATTTAATTATTACCTCATGTACATATATGACTGCATGACTGATGTGATCCTATAATATACTCAGAAAAAATGAGTGTTTACATTCTATTTTGTATGATCTATCAAAATTTATAAAGCATTCTACTGTCAGGCATGGAAGATTAGAACAAATAAAATTTTTTTTTAAAAAATTCTTTTTCACAATTGCATCTCTGCCTGTATTTAAGAAATATTTTGACTACTTGAGGATTTTTTCCTGTCATTTATGCAGTTGAAATTTGAGCAATTAATGTATGATACAGATTTATGTGTTTTAAAAATCTACTTGTTTTCAATGGTTATTTATTTTGAAGATATCACTCTTAATTAAGGTTTTTGACTTTCTATCCCCTGCTGGGACAAGGCCAAAACCTTCTAAAAAGAATCTCTAGATTTCATCAGAACAGGTCCTTGAGAATAGAATTTACAGGACGGGATTCCAGAAAAACATCTTTGCAAACAAAAACCTATAGACATGGCAAAAACTGAAATGATTTCTGAATTATTTTCCTCTGTTGCTTTCAAGTGTGTGTATGTGTGTGTGTGTGTGTATTTGTGTGTGTGTGTGTGTGTGTCTTTAAACATTAACTATTTCCATCATGGAAAATTATAGAGGATTTTAAACCCATATATGTATTATGACCATAAGTTGCATATTTAGGGAGAGTGGATGACATTTTTGTCCCATTGGATTAATTAATGTTTTTAATTCAACTCCATTTATCTGCTGCAGTCCAGTGGTGGCTTTCACAGTGGTCTCAGAGAAAAGGCTTTTAATATTTTTCATGATAATTGATGATTTTTCAAGGATCTTAAAACCCTTGGTTCTAACAATAGATCTTCTGGTTTGAGGAAGTAAAATCACTTCCCGATGTGTTAATGTAGTGGTGTGCTTATTATTCCCATTGTTAAGTAATAAGGAGCAGTGTGGCCAGCACAGACCCTGAATTGGAATATCATTTTCTTACTTTTGAGAAAAAGAAACCCTTTGCAGTAAGCAATCTCCCGTTTTATATAGAACACTTTTGGAAATAATGATGCACCATAAAATGTACTTAGAAATAATCTACTGATACTTGTTCCTAATAAGTTGGTCAGTTTATTTTCATATTTCATACTTATGTTTCAAACTTCACTAAGAAGAAATAGATTATAATGAGTAGAAACAGGGATTTTTTTGCAGTAGAGCTTTGCATATTTTACCATTAGTATTTTGCAACACAAGCCTACTCTGGTGTTTATACATTCACAGGCTAGAAATAACTGGCTTGGTGGGTGAACACTAGAAGCAGAAGTGGAAGACATAGAGACAATCTCACAATTTGCCTATATTTTTGGCCTCACCCTACTTTCCAGAATTGTGTTCATTGATGAACATGAATATACTTAGTGTTCTTCCTAGTTTTCTCATATATTAATATGTGTAATGCTCATAACTACAAAATTTTTAAACAACAGAATATGCATAGAATATTTTCAGGGAAAGAAACTTAGAAAAATTCTGTGTGCTAGAGTACATGTAGAGCTAACGCTCTTACTGTGGACTCGTCATATACACAAGATGTCAGAGAGTGAAAAAATTTTCTTTTACATCCAAACTTAGTAATCACTTATTCTATGCATTGTATCTAATGTAATTTAGAACTTTTTCAATTTTGAGATTCTTTAAATTGTAACTTTCTTTTACTCTCATGGATCCATTTTCTTGAATTAACTTTTTGAACTCTTGGGAATGTATACTTTTATATGCTCTGAAGATTAAACCTAATATTTCTCCAGTGGGATACCTATTTATAGAAACAGTTTCATTGTACAAATAATACAGGATATTGTCTATAATTTCAGAGGAAATTTTGATATGTCATTTTGTTATATGCTAGCTAAGTGTATTCTTGATTTTACTTAGGTTTCTACTAGTGATATGACAGAAAACAAGCTGTGGCATGAATATGACAGGATGAAGGATAGCTCTATGATGATACTGGAAAGAGAGAAAATAAAATATCAAAACCAGGAAAAGAAATGCCTTGATATTAATGAAATTTTAAGAGAAAAGAGCAATGACCTTCAAAGGATACACAGACTGAATGAGGAAACACTTACAAAAACATCATTCCAGCATAATGGACAGTTCGATATTCCAAAAGTGGAAAATGCAAAGCAAAATTTTATACTGGAGAGTGAGAAAAAAAAATGCAGAAAAAATGGAAACAGAGGTCAAATTATACCCTGCCACACTGGCTGCTGCCCCACATCATTGTGTTGAAAGTCAAACACCAAAAAGACATCTAGAACTTGCTTTCCAAAGAGCAAGAGATGGGGGCTTTAGTTCACAGGAAAAGAAGAATTTTGATGTATATAACTTAAAAGATAGTAGTGATATTCCTTCCCAACAAAATTCGAAGTCTGAAATAAAAAACAGTGACCTTGAAAATGAGATTGGTCAGAAAAGAGATACCCTCAGAGTAAGGACTTTGATTTCAGAACAAGAAAAAAAGGCTCCTAAAACAAAGAAAGTGCCAAATGAAGGGGATGGAATGCAAGTGTCAAAATGAACAAAGGAAAATGAGTGAATACAGCAGAGAGCAGAAATTTTCTATAAAGGAGATATTATCTAAACTCCAAAGTAAAATTACACTGCTTCAACAGCTATTGCATGACCTTTCGCAAAAAAGAAGAAAAGCAAAATAATGCAGTCATTAATATCCAAAACCAATTTCATGATATTATAAAACGATTTCAAGCTCAGACTGAAAGACACAAGCGCCTGCTAAAAACTAGAAATATGAAATTATTCAATGAAAATAAACATTTAAAGGAAAAATGTCAACATAAAAATAGAAACATAAAAAGAAGTACGTATCAAGCAAGTGAACTATTTCAGGTATCTTTGTAGGAATACTCAAAGTGATCTTTGGTTATGGTTAAATGTTGCATCTAGATAAAGTAAAAATTCACATAAATATGTTTTCTGTCTCAACACAAAAACATAACCTGGTTTCCCCCCAATACAACATACACCTTATTTCCAACACAAATAAATCATCTATGTTTGAAGTAAGAAGCCTTCCAATTTTTCTGCTCTGATTCTTATACATCGTGTACATATTTAAAAAATAACACTGCCTCATAAATATGTACAGTTACATGCCAATTAAACACAGAAGACTTAGTGGTACATAAAACTGATTTTAAAATTTAATAAAGGAAAAATATCAAAAATCTTGAACCTAATAGATGCTTCATTTTGAGTAAAGAACTGTGAAGTTCTAAGAGGTTGAATTACAGATTTTTAGTAGCCATATATGCTGACATTAGGAATATATTCTCAGCAACAACTATTTTTGGTGCTGGTAATTGAATCCAAAGATTTGCATATGGTAAGCACATGCTCAATTAGGAATACACATCATCTCCATGACTTTCTGTTGCCGTATTTTAAGATTGTGCTAAAACAGATACATATAAATGCTTATACCTACTTTCACTTAACATTTCTTTACAGATTTCCCAACTGAACTGAAATGCAGATGCTGTGTTTCATAATAGATTTCCTTCACTAAAATTTTATATATTTCCAGTTGGTAATTTTAATTATATTCATGTCAATTTGACTTAAATGAGAAAATAACTGTCCAAAATAGCTGTTGACTTCTCAACTATTGAAAAGGATCTACTTGTTATTATCATAAATTGGGATAAACGTGATGAATTGCAGCAACACCATAGTTTATTCAATCTAATTTTTTGCATCTGTCCATAATAACTTGCTCATATTTTCTTCAAAACTCAATTACTAATATGAAAAGGATAAAGACTCTTCTAGCACAAAGATAGTTGCACTTATCTATAGTTCATTAATTTGGCACTGAATTTCCATTTCCAGACTAATGAGAGTGACAGGATTTATGTACAGCAGGAACAGTGTGAGGATGGGTGGGTTTTTTTGTTTGTTTGTTTGTTTTAACAAATGCATGTTATTCAGGGAAAAAATTGAAATAATAATTGTGCAATTCTCAAAGAATCAAAAAACCTACAGGAGGGTTATACTAGCAGACTCCTTATGGAGAAACAGCAGAGCCAAACTTCATGTGGTCCTCTGTGTACAAGTTCTGTCCCAAGTCACCCTTGGATTACATATAATCGGGTACCAACAAAAGTTTTATTTAAAAAAATCTAGTGAATTCTACCTCAAACTGTGAGTCTTCATGTCAAAGCATTGAGGTATAATTGGCTGAGATTAGTTACATTATGCTTCTCTTTTGGATTTCAGATTTGATTTCTTTTAGTTTTGTTTTGACTTTGCTGAAATACTGAGATGTTTAATTGAGTTGTGAAAGTTAAGGTCACAATATCTATATTAAAACAAACACATTTTTCAATTTTTAAAAATTGCTGGACTATCTCACTGGGGATCTCATTTTTAAGAGATGCTTGTTAACTGTATTCAATAAATAAAACTGAAGTGATAATTTGAATTTTCCTTAAATGCTGCATTTAAATTAGTTTTCAAAATGAATATCACTGTCTATAATTGAAGATAGATGTTGATGTAATTGACATACCTTCTGTGTGATTTTAGTTTGTGCTTTTAACACTTTCATTTATCGTGCACCACCCCTAGGTTTTCATCCCTAATCATAAGTGTATGATGGGTCTCATAAATTTCACCAATGTGAATGTTTATAATATAAAGGAATATTAAGTAATTTTATAAATTCAGTAAAGTAACACTAAATTGTTTAATTTCTGCTTTTGCTAAAATGTTTTGACATGTTCTTCAATGCAAATGTATCTTTAGTTGTTTTTACTCACAATATTTATCATACTTTTGGTACAATATGTTTATTACTGAACTTTTACTGCTCTTATAATATATTTAAAATAGTTGAATTAAGCATTTATTTGATTTTGTAAAACAAGGAGCCCTTAGATGATTCATATCTAAGATGGCAGTGATATCAAGAGTTTTGAAAAGCAATGACCATTAAGAAGAATCAATCATACTCTTCCTATCCACCATCTTATGTACATTGAGCACTGTTCCCAACTCTCTTGGGATGTAACAGGAACCTTGCATTCCCACCATGTGATTTCCTTCATACTAAGACTTCTTTGGGATGTTTAAGTTTTATTCCAAAAATGATGAACTCTATCTATATAAGAGTTGATAAGAAAAAGATTTTCAACAACTTTGGATGCATTTTAAGATATTTTTATAATGTTCAAATATTTTTGATAGGTAGAAATATTACAGCAATGAAATATCTGTTTGAAAAGTATTTAAATAAAAGCCAGCATCTTGTTTTGATTATGTGTCATTGCTAAACTGTCAGTTTTATTCCCCCTTGGGTTAGAGCTTTGATGGTGTTTGATGATTTTAATTCACAATAATCAGCAAATGCCTATGTTAAAAGAGACCTCACTTTTTTTTTTTTGTTTGGCTTTGTGTTCTAACAAAATCTTAGAAGAACAAATATAAGCTTTATAAAACACCATTGTAGTGAACTAATTGAACAGGAACATATAATATATAAATCACAATGTCATAGGTTGGTGAATCATATTTTAACACTATTAGCTTACGTGAATACTTTTTGAAAAGTTGGGATAATCAGGTCCGAATTGCTTCAGAGTCATAAAATTGGATGACTGTATAAAAAGAAAATGAAAGTTAATTTGTAATTTGTTAAGCACAATGCAAACAAAAGATAGTCTCATTAGTTCTTGCCAGAATAATCATGTGATTGATCATTTTATAAGACAATGATGAATGAGTGTGTAAAGGTAGACACAAGGCAAAGGAAGATTTTGTGGTGTCAACTATTTTCCAATAACATTTCTGGGAGAAAGGAATGTTTATTATTTACTGTCTCATAGCTAGTTTATTTGAAATTTAATAGGTTGTAGATTTCCCTGTGGGGCATTTATTTTTCAAATCATATTAGCCTTAATGAGAGTCTTTAAAAAGCACCCTTCTATCCAGATGCAGATATGTCTCTTTAATCGCTGCAGCATGCCTTCAAATGTGAAGGGAGGAGAGGAGAAGAAAAAAGGCACTGGGGAGGAAGAGTGAGCAAATTATTTTATGGTCATCTTTGAATATTTCATAATTAATACCACTACTATGTATAATTAAATGCAATAGTAAGAATTTTTAAAAATAATTTCACCTAACCAAGAAGAACAAGACTGGGAAATTTGTCAATTTTTTTTTTTTACAGCTTAAAAATGTAGTCATTAAACATCACATTATTATTATCATAAGAGTACTTATTATGTTCCATAGTCTACTTTAGAACCTGCTTGGAGAATTAGTAAGAGAGTTGCTTTTATACAAAAAATAAATAAAACCTGTATATGGTGACACTTAGCAAAACAGTTGGAATTATTTCCACACATTTCTAATCAAGCATATAACCTTTGAGCCAAATGTTTAAAAAATGTTGGTTCTAACTTCTGAAAAGAAATCAGTTACAATTAAAGAGCTATATATTGCTTTCAAATATGGGCAGTCAACAAGTTAAAGATCCTAAGTTTGAAACTGCCTCTTTTTACACATCTGTCCTACTATGAAACTGTTGGCCTATACAATGAAAATATTCATGAAAAAAAAAGGCATCACCCATTTTCTGTGATTTATGGCAGAAAGCCCAGACTCACCTGGTAGCACATACTCAAGCATCTAAATCACCCTGTTCATAACCTTGGCACTGGTTTATCTTTGCCCTCAAGAAAAGTTTGAAATTTCTTAGCAAGAAATTTAAATACCCAAATCAACTGGGTTTTTGTCAAGTTATTCAGGCTTCTCTCTTCCCATTCACTCTATTGTCATTTTGCTCTGACTTCTACTAACACTGGACCACTTACAAGTGTTTTGTTTCATCTCTCACTGTCTGCATGTATCTCTTCCCATCACAATTTCTCTGTAACCTTCAGGTGTCAGTTGATACAGCACCTTCAGAGAAGGACCTCCTACACTGCCACAAAATTGGCACAGAATTCCCTTCTCTCTGTTCCAGTAGTACCCTATTCTCTACACATCATACTGCCCATTATTCTGTATGAAAATTTCCAGTATATGATTGTTGAGAAGTGGGCCTTTTTTATCTCCATCTTGTCATCCCAGTGCTTGCCATAGTATCTTAACACATGATTGTTGTATTCATGAAGGAGGGGTGGAAATCCTGAAGTTCTGATACTCAGTCACAGTGACAATTCTGTGGGCAAACTCTTTCATAGTAACTTTGTAATGTGATCATACATAGGTGTTTTTCATTCTTAGGAACAATGAAAATTTTCCAACATGTTTTTCTGATTCATGCTTATGAAATCTTTGAGATTATAAATACAATTATTTTTCTCTCTACTTGTTACAAAATTTGAATCTTTATCAACAGAAGACTCTGCCTTTAGATTTACCAAAAAATCAAGACAAGATCTACTCATGGAAGCATCACATGAATACAAAGAGGTTTAAAGCAAAAGTAGCTATGATAGATAACATTGCATTTGCTAGAATATTGCCATAATATTTTAAAACTTTATTGAAATATGTTTATATCATGCATGTATGGCAAAATTCTCAAAATATGAAGCTATTTCTTTGCATCTATAACAAAATTTAAAATGCAAGTGCACTTTAAATGTATTTAATGTAAATGTATTATTGTATTACAAAAATTTTGTTACCAAATATGGACCTAGAAATTTAGACAACATTATTTTGGTATGCCAATTACTGTAGTCACTAATGTTTTAATGTATTTAAATTATACTGTCATTAAACTTGCATTATTTAATTTTTTATTTTGATAAAAAACATCATTCTTTCCTGATGAGAAATATGTGCTTAATGCTTTTTACCTTTTTTTCTTTGTTTATATAATCTTAAAAAATAATAGTGAAGTTGCAGCTTCTAGTATAAAGTACTTTTTTCTCACTGAATGATTTTAGAGTAAGTGGCTGGCATACAGCATCCTTTATGATATCATCAATATTTTCAACAAATCAGAACATGCTACACAACTACAGTTCCACTTTCATAATGGAAAAGTCAATACTAATATATTCTATCATTTTGTCTTCTACAACTGAATTCTCAGATTCTTTTCATGTTTTGCTACTTGCCTGATTTTGTCTTTTATAACAAAGTGTTCCATTCAGGTACACGAAATATACATAATTTTGTATTTTGTAGACACCTTCAGATTCAAACATTCCTTATTCTTTCCTTAATCTTCATTAATGTGACTCTTTTAAAGGATTATGTTTGTAGGATGTGCCTAAGATGGCTTTTTCCACTGTCTAAGGTAGGTTTTTTTATGATTGGAACCAGATTACAGTTTTGACAAGAGTATCACAAAAGTGATACTGTGATTTTTCTCTTTAAATCCCTTCAGGTGCCCAATTGTTTTAATTTCTCCAATACTGCTGATAATAACATTGATTACTAAAGGTGGTATCTACTGTGTTTCTTTTATGTGGGGTCATCTTTTCCCTTTATTGTTGGGTCTAATGACACGTTAACTAACTCAGGCCGACTCCTTACTTCCTGGTGAGTGAGCAGGATCAAGGCCTCAAAGGCGGTTTCAATAGTTAATGACAATAAACCGGACCACCGTCAGGGATTGGTTAACAACAGTTTTGCGAACGTGATCAGCTCATGCTTGCCATATAGTCCAATGGGACTCTCGCCTGCGTGAACCCCGCTGCCTTGCTGACCTTTAAGCTGATTGGTTCCCACCTAGCCCCCACCCTACATAAAAGCTGTGTGATTTCCTCAATAAACGAGTTCCTGCTGTGACAGGGTCTCCCTGACGCATCTGATTGTCCTCCACCCGGAGGACTGGGAGCAGGCGGTCAGTTGGCCCTACCTATCCCAGTCTGACCTTGTTGGGGAGTGTCCCCTTCCCTTGCCGCTGGTCGAAAAGGGCAAGGGGGCTTAAGACTCTGACACTTTATAATTATTTAGTGTTCTGTGGGGAAATAATTTCAGACTACGTAAATGTTATTCAGCCAACATTCAATGAATTTATTTATTTGTAACTACACAGACCCATGGTTTATTTTACTGAGTTTATTGCTACTTGTTAATATTTATTTTATTTTTATTAAAAAATAAAAATTTATTATTCTGTCAAAAGTGTTGTATTTGGACAATTTCAGCTTTATAGAAGATTTGTAAATGAAAGCACAAAGAATTATTAGGAAGCATTCCCCCCAAATTAACATTTTTATTAACTTTTTAAATTTTCTTCCTCTTGTTCTAATAAATATAAATATAGGTATATAACAAAGTTTCTTTTTTCTGAACCATTTCTAAGTTGCAGACAGGATGCCTTTTTATTGCTAAATATTTATATTTCTATAAACAAAGATTTATCTACAGTGTAATAATCAAACTAAAAAAACTGTTCATTATAAATTTCTAATCCATAAATCTTATTCAGAATTATTTCAACAATGTTCTTTATAACCAAAATAAATACAAGCTTGAGAAATTTTAAGTTCCATTATTGGACTTATTTCTTTTGCCTCTTTTATTCTGAGACATTTCCTTAATCTTTCTGGACTCTTCTTGGCATTTACATTTTTGAAGGTGAATTTCAGTAATTCTATAGATTTTTCTTCAGTTTAGGCTCATGTGATGTTTCCTCATGAGTGGATTCAAGTTATGCAATTTGATATGGAATATCATGAATTCAATGCCATGTTCTTACAAATGCAGCATATTCCTGCTGCATTGACAGATATGACTAAGAATTGGGAAAAGCCTCTGGGAATGTTTGACATCTGCTAGGATCTAAAGTTAACATCCACTCAAGAGTGAGTAAATATCTGGGTCCTCAATCACACAGCACAAGAAAATATGCAGTTACATAATGCGACTTAATTCTATCACTGGTCAATGTTGACTCATTGGTTAATGAATATCAACCAGGATGGTCCAATAGTAAATAAACTATTATTTAAACTTTGTATTGCAAAAATATTTTGTGTGGGGATATATTGGACTCTGTAAATATCTGGTTGCTCCTTAAAATTTCACCCACTAGAGTTATAGTTCATTCATGATTCTTACTTGTGTCAAATTTTACTATCACGGTGGTCAAATCGTAATTTTTCAAATTTTTTCTACATAAATAAAACAAAACAACCAACAAATGGGGACAGAAGGGAAAGCTTATCAATTTGTGAAGAAAATGCCCATTTTTTTGTGTGACATGGAATATTTCAGGAATATTGATGTACAAGGTTTAATTGTGTGAACTGATTACAATTCATTTACTCACATAACAGTTGATGGACTTTGAGCTAGGTCCACATTGGAATTATGATAAACTGCTAACTATAATCATTCTAGAGTGAGTTGGGCTTGTAAATCTGTCAATTAAAACCAACAAAACATTAGTAGCAAAACATAAATCATGTTAGCTGTAAATGGCCACAAGGTATGGGACTAGCTGAGTTTTGCCAATAACTGAAGCATGGCATGGTGGGTGTGATGTAAAGAAGGTTGAGTTGATGCTTGGGGTCCTGAAATGTAAGCCCACTGTACTGCTGATGAATCATATGTTTGAATAATAACATGCAGCTCTCAGGTTTGGGGCACTTAGGTTGAACACCCTGAACAGTAATTGTGAAATTCAGATAACATACTTTTTAAACATTCTCAGTTCTAAAATTTTTTGAGACTCTCAACACAAAACGTGTTAGGCAGCCAATTAGATGTGTTAGGCATCCAATTATTTGAATTTCAAATATTCCCCAAAAGTTGATTGTGAATAAAAAAAGAGTAATTCTAAAACACCTACTAAAACCATATAATTTCTGCAAAACAGGAACATTTTGAGAATGAAAGCTGTCTTTAAAATCAATTATACATAAGTAAGCTTTAAAAAGACATAATAAGACTAACCAATTATGTTATTTTGGTGGACCTAAATTATATTTATTTTAAAAAATTCTGTTTAAAAATAAATTTCAAATAATATTTTATGAATTAAGGCTATGAAAAATGATTTTTATATAGCTTAGCTTAATTTTTAGAAAACATAAAGTACAATATTCTTAGTCCATACAGAAGAACTTTAATCATGTTTTAAAAATCATGTTTTTCTTGAGCACTGTGTCATTAGTATTTTTCAAAAGAATATATTTCTTATTGCAATATGATATCATTGTTATTTTCTATGAAATTGTGTTCAGCATTATATTCTGGAATTAAAGCAACTCAGTTTTTAACAAGTACTTTTTAACTTTATTTGTTTACTTATTCTTTTATGTGGTGCTGAGGTTCGAACCCAGTGGCTCACACATGCTAGGCAAGCCCTCTACCCCTAGCGACAAACCCAGCCCTAAGTGATTTTTTTTTTTAACATCTGACTCTTCTCTTTTTTTTCTGCATATACCACAGTTTGTTAATTCAGTCACTTACAGAAAATCATTGTAGTTCCTCTCATGCTTAGGCAATTACAATTAAAGGGCAGTATTATTAATATTCAAGAACTATCATGGTTTTATAAATTTCTATATCATGAAGTCTGAGTTAATGCAGACCAACAGAATGAGTGTATTCTGCACTAATCATATCAAAGTAATCACAATTAATATATGATAACAATTAGAATTTATTTTTATTTTTATTAAGGCTTTATAGCTATACATAGTAGTTGGGTTCATTGCAACAAACTCACTCATGAATGAAATTTGATTCAGTTCACTATCATCTCTTTTCCCTCCCAACCTCCCTCTCCTCCCACATTCTCTCTCCTCTACTAGACTTCCTATCTTCCTATTCATATTTGATTGGTCCTTTTTTACTTATGTATAAATATGAAATTCCCAGTGGCATATTTAGATATGTACATCATTTTTTAAAATTCATTTTTCATTCTCTCCCCTCATTCTTCTCACTCTCCCTCTAGATCTACATTACTAATCTTTGTGTTATCTTTATGTTATTCTCTCATTTCCTCCCTCTTTCCTTTATTCTGCATATGAAAGAAAACATTCAATCTTTGAGTTTCTGAGTTTGGCTTAGTTCACTTAGCATTATAGTCTCCATTTCCATCAATTTATCAGCAAATGCCCTAATTTTATTCTTTGTTGTAACTGAGTAGAACTCCATTGTCCATATATATATATACATACATGTATGTATATATATATATCCAGTCTTCTATTTGCAGGCACCTGGGTTGATTCTATAATTTTACTAATAAGAATATTGCTGCTATGAACATTAACTATCAGTATTACTATACCAATTTAAAATCGTTTGAAAAAATACTGAGGAAGGAAGTATTTGAGTCATTTGGTGGTTTCATTCCTAGTTTTCTGAGGAATCTCCTGACTACTCTCCGGAGTGGATGTACTAGTCTGCAATCTCATAAAAAAATGTACAATTGTACGTTTTCCCCCACAACCTCACCATCATTTGTTAATGTTCGTATTCAATATCCTTTTGACTGAAGTGAGAAAAGTCCTTAATGTAGTTTTTATTTGCATTTTCCTACCTGCAGAAGATTTTCAACATTTTTTCATACATTTTTTAACCGGGAATTTTTCTTTTTTTAATAAGTTTCTCTTTAGTTATTTTGCCCACTGATTGATTGGTTTATTTGTTGTTAGTTAATCAAGATTTTCTCCCATTCTGTTGACTCGCTCATATTCTTAATTGTATCCTTTGTTGTGCAGAAATTTTATGGTTTGATGATATCCCACTTATTGATTCTTGCTTTTCTTGGTTTTATTTCATACACTTTGGGCATCTTATTAAGGAAGTTGGTGCTGGCACCTGTTTGACTTTTAACCCTAAGTTTTCTTCTAGAAATTTCCATGTTTCTGATCTAATTCATATGTCTCTGGTCTGTGTGTGCAGGTTGAAAGGTAGAGATCTATTTTCATTTTTCTGTGTATATCTATTTGTTTCTCCTAGCACCATTTGGTTAAATGACTTTGTTTTCTCCAAAATATATTTTGGAACCTCTGGCAAGGATTAGATAGCTACAAGCATGTGGATTTACCTGTGTCTTCTCTTTTATTCCCTTGGACTTTATATCTATTTCCTTGCCAATAATGTTTTTTTTTCTCCTGCTCTGTAGTATATCAGATCAGGTTTGACTGCTTCCTCTTTTTTACAAGAATCAATTTGTTGATTCTTGATCTCATATTTTTCCCAATAAATGGATTTTTTTCTAACTCTGTGCTGAATGTCATTGGTGTTTTGATGGGAACTGCATCAAAGCACAGTCATTTTGACAATACTGTTTCTGTCTGTCCAAGAACTTGGGATGTTTTTCATGTGCTAAGGTCTTTTTCAATTTCTTTCTTCAGTGTTCTATAACTTTCATTGTAGAGTTACTTTACCTCCATGGTTATATCAATTCCCAGATATTGTTTTAAGTTATTGTGAAAATGATGTTTTTCCTCTTTTCTGCAAAGCTGAATAACTGTTAGCATATAGGAAATCTATTGATTTATGGGTGTTGATCTTGTATCCTCATACTTTTCTGAACTCATTTATATGCTGTACAAGTATTTGGTGGAATTTTTGGGGGTCTTATGGGTATAGGGTCTTGAAATCAGCAACTCCTTTCTCTATATGTAACCCTTTGATTTCCTTCTCTTGCCTGATAACACTGGCTGATGTTTTGAGGACTGCATTGAATAGTAGAGGAGAGAGTAGACATTTTTGGGGTGTCACAGACTTTAGAGAACATGTTTTCAATTTCTATCTATTTAATAAGATGTTATCTTTGGGTTTGTCATAAGTGAATTTTACAATGTATAGGTAAGTTATTTGATCCCTAGCTTCAGCATCATTTTTAACATGGATTTTATCAAAGACTTTTTCAATGTCTATTGAATTTATGTGATTCTCATTCTTAATTCTGTTTAAGTGGTGAATTGCATTTATTGATCTGGGTATATTGAACCAACCTTGCATCCATTCAATGATATTCACTAGACACTGTTTTATCTTTTTGATGTATTTTTGAAGGATTTTCTTAAGAATTTTTGCATCTATATTCATCAGTTATATTAGTTTGTACTTATCTTTACTTGATGAATCTTTGACTTTGTTATGAGGGTTATTCTGGCTTCATATAATGTATACGGGAGTATTCAATCCCTTTGAATTTCATGGAATAATTTGAGAGAGACTGGTGTTAATTCTTTAAATATCTTGTAGAACTTGAATGAGAGTCTATCTGGTCCTTGGACTTTCTTTTTTAAATACTATTAATTCGTTTCAATTTTTTTATTTGATATTGGTCTATTTAAATTTCCTATATCTTTCTTTTTCAATTCGTGTAGGTGGTATATATTTAGAAATTTTCAATATCTTCCAGAATTTTACAGTTTTTTGGAGTATACATTTTCAAACTATGTTTTGATAGACATTTGGATTTCCGAAGGGTCTGTGATAATATCGCCTTTTTCATCTCTGGTCTTGTTGACTTCGGTCTTCTCACACTTATTTTCATTGGCTTGGCTAAGGATTTGTCAATCTTCTTTATCTTTTAAAAGAACAAACTCTTCATTACATTGATCCTGTGTGGTGTTTTCTTATTCTCTATCTCAATAATTTCACTTCATTTTAAAAATTTTAAAAATTTGTTCTAGTTAGTTGTACATGACAGTAGAATGCATTTATACATTCTGATAGATCATAAATAAATGGAGTTTAATATATCATTTTTCTGATTATACATATTGTAGGATCACATTGGTCATGAGGTCATATATGTACATAAGGTAATAATGTCTGTTTTATGCTACTATCCTTCCTATGCCAGACTCCCTTCCATTCCTTCACTCCCCTCTACCTAATATGAAGTAACTCTACTCTTCACTATCCCCACTGCCACTTATTGTGAATTAGCATCCACATATCAGAGAAAATATTCAGCCTACAGTGTTTTGGGTTTGACTTATTTACTTAGCAAGGTATCCCCTAACTCCATCCATTTACCAACAGATGTCAGAATTTCATTCTTCTTTAAAGCTGAGTAATATTCCCCCCACACACACACATACTGCGTTTTCTTTATCCATTCATCTGTTGAAGGGAATCTAGGTTGGTTCCATAGTTTAACTATTGTGAATTGAGCTGCTATAAACAATGATGTGGCTGTGTCACTTAAAATATGTTGTTTTTAAGTACTTTGAGTATAAACCAAGGAGTGGGATAACTGGGTCAAATGGTGGTTCCATTCCAAGTTTTATGAGAAATCTCTATACTGCTTTCAATAATGGTTGTACCATTTTGCATTCCCACCAGCAATGTATGAGTGGACATTTTCCTCCATATCCCAAAATTTATTGTTGCTTGTATTCTTGATAATTGCCATTCTGATTGGAGTGAGATAAAATATTAAGTGCAGGTTTGATTTGTATTTCTCTAATTGCTAGAATGTTGAACATTTTTTCATGTATTTGTTGATTGTATTTCTTCTTCTGTGAAGTATTTGTTCTGTTTCTTAGCCCATTTTGATTTGGTTATTGGGTGTTTTTTTTTTTTTTTTGATGTTAAGATTTTTGTGTTCTTTATTTATCTAGAGATTAATGCTTTATCTAAGGTGCATGTTGTAAAGATTATCTCCCGTTCTGTAGACTCTCTCTTCACAGTAATGGTTGTTTCTTTTGCTAACAAGAAGTTTTCAGTTTGAGTCCATCCCATTTATTGATTCATGATTTAACTTCTTGCACTTTAGGTGTCTTGTTAAGGATGTCAGATCCCAGGCTGACAGGGTGAAGATTTTGCCCTATTTTAGTATTCTAGTATTAACAGGGTCTCTGTACTAGTGCCTAAGTCTTTGACCCACAGTGAGTTGAGTTTTGTGCAGGGTGAGTGATAAAGGTTTAATTTCATTTTGTTACATGTGACTTTCCATTTTTCCCACCACCTCAATTATTTCACTTCTGATTTTAATTGATTACTGTCTTTTAGTAATTTGTTCTAAGACCTTGAGGTGGTGCATAAGTTCATGCATCTGGAATCTTTTTTCTTTTGGTACTGGGGATAAAACTGAGGGGCACTTAACCACTGAGCCACATCCCCAGCCCTATTTTGTATTTTATTTAGAGACAGGGTCTCACTGAGTTGCTTAGCACCTCACTTTTGCTGAGGTTGGCTTTGAAATCAGAATCCTCCTGCCTCATTCTTCTGTGCCACTGGGATTATAGGTGTGTACCACTATGCCTGACTGGAATCTATTTTTTAATTTAGGCACTCAGTGCTACAAGTTATCCTCTTAGAACTGCTTTCCTAGTATCCAAAATATTTTGATATGTTGTTCATTTCTAAAATTTTTTTGATTTCTGTTCTCATTTATTTGCATAGAAATGAGATAGAAATAGGTAGTTAAAAATTACGATTTTCAAAGAGTTCTCTAGGAACTACATGTGGTGCTGGTAAGTGTTTGGCCACATCTCTCTACCCCATAATGTGCTAAAGGACCATGTCTTGAAGAGGCACATAAGATTTTTTATATTTTTAGAATCTGTCCTCTGCTGTCTGTATGTGTCCTTGGATCAAACTGTGTCTAAGATTAATGAAAAAGTGAGAATCAAATGTGCCATATTTTTGACCTTCTACAGTCTTCCAAACCTGCCATGAATGATAGCACACATGACAGTTTTCCTCAAGATAATTATGTTCTAAATGCTGTTAAAAAGTTCCAATCCTAGGTATACAAACATATTTACTATAATAATGGATCTTAGCAGGGTTGGATTCCACATAAGTGGCATGAGTCATTATATGCCCTTTGTAAGAGGTGTATACAATTTTGTATAGATGTGTAAGTGAAGTGTTTTGTTTTCTCATTCATAGATCACTATATGAAGTTTTCAGAGATTCAGGAAATACAGTAAAGAACAAATTCAAAAGATTTTAATCACTACATTCTCTTCCAAAGATATAATATTGTGGCTCTGATTACCAGAACATTACATGACCATAGCCTTATCAGGAGTGGAATGTCCTAAGTTTAAGTAGCAGACATCATTGGGATCTCTTCCACTATCTCTACACTTCCAAGACTTATTAGAGCTCCCCTCTGAGGTGCATGCTTACTATCAACTGACACAGCTATCAGGTGGCCTGGTCAGTGATGGCATCTGCCTCAGATCAGTCAGTGACCCTCCTCCAAACAGAATTCTAAGCTTTTATTTCCACTCATCACACTCAGAACATATCTTGTAATATACCCAAATTAATAGCACATTCTGAGTAGTTGAGTGTTTTTTTTTTTTTTTCTCGCACATTCTGTGTCCTTTTAGGTTAATTATACTGGCATCAGACATTTAAACAATATACAAAATATCTAATTTTCTTCTGATTTCATTTTTAGTATTTCCAGAGCATGGAAAATAATATTAGATTCATATTCATAAAATTGTAATTGAAAGGATAATTTCATCTCTAAAGATATCTTAATTACAGCTCATGAGAACATCTGTGACATTATAAAAACTAAATGTTGTGTATCATAATTCAATCAAATGGACCCACTCTACTGACAACCACATGCTTTTTTTTCCCAAGAAGCAATTTATCAGTAACTCTGCCTGAACTCTGTGGACAGGATATATTAAATTCCTTAGAAAGCTACCTCTTTCCTGCAGGAGAAATGCAGCCCCAAAATATTGTTGATAAGGGGAACACAAGTTATCCTGAAGGAGGAGATTTTTGTGACCAGACCCTGAAACTCTGACTGATAAGGACATTTCCTCCTAACCATAAAATCTGTAAGAATGTGTGGTTGGGAATCCAATTAGAACCAGTCATCATGGGCCAAGTTGACCTAGAATCGCCATGATAGTGGAGACATAAAAGTCTGATGTCACCTTCTGTCAGTCAAAAGTCAAGAGGTGGACCTGTGCTGTTCTCTCTAGAAACTTCTCTGGTGTTCCCATTAAAACTGGAGTGCAGCAGAGGTACATTGTCCCTCTCTCTTCTCATTGAGTGTATCCACTCTCTCCCTTTAGACTGTCCCATTTCCTAAAACTTATTTGTCACTTTTTGAATGAATGAAAATACCCAATAATTCCTTCATGGTTTATCTGTGGTCTCAAAATGAGCACTCATTTGAACAATGAAATCATTGTTCATTTCAATTGCCATTTTATAAAACTGAATTCAAAGATATGTCCCATCACTCTGGAAACACAAGTGAAAAGAAAATCAGAAAATCTAGAGATTATGTTGAATATCTTAAATCTCTGATACAGGTATATTTGATCCAAAGGTACCCAAAATATATCAGAGAAAAGATGCCATAAATGCATATTGGAGAAATGATAGCCTCTTCAATATATGGTGCTGGGAAAATTGCAACTTCATATGGAGTAGAAAGAAATTTAAATTCCATCTCTCATCCTGCACAAAACTCAAAGTGGATCATGGATCTATGCCTTAGACCAGAGCCTCTGTGCCTTCTACAAGGAAATGTAGGTTCAGATATCCATCTTGTGAACTTAGGAGCCAAATTCCACAAAAAGTCTCTTAAAACATGAGAAGTAAAGGATCAATAAATGGGATAGTATCAAACTAAAAAATTTCCTCACAGCAAAGGAAACAAGAACATGAACATAGAACATACAGAATGGAAGAAAATATTTACCACATGTACCTCAGAGGTTTAATATCCATGATATATAAAGATCTCAAGAAACTTAACACCCAAACCACCAAAAACCCAATCAACAAATGAGGAAAAGTATTGAACATGCATTTCAAAAAGAAGAAATATAAATGATCAAGAAATATATGAAAAATGTTCAAACACTCTGGTAGTTAGAGAAATGCAATTTAAAATTACACTGAGATTCCCTTTCACTCTAGTCAGAATGGCAATTATCAAGAACACAAGTAACAATAAATCTTGACCAGGATGTGGGGAGAAGCTTTACTTATACATTGTGGGGAGACTGCAAATTTGTGCAATCACCCCAGAAAGCAGTATGGAGATTCCTCAGAAAACTTGGAATGATAGCACCATTTAACCCAGTTATCCTATTCCTCCATACATACCCATCACACTTAAAACCAGCATACTCCATTAATTCAACCACATAAATGTTTGTCGCAGCTCAATTTACAATAGCAAAGCTATGGAATCAACTTAGGTGCCCTTCATCAGATAAATGGACTAAAAATGTATATATACATATAATAGAATATACCTCAGCAATAAAGAAGAATAAAACTATGGAATTTGCTGGTAAATGGAGGGAACTGGTGTCTGTAATGCTAAGTGAAATAAACCAGTCCCAAAAAACAAAAGCTCTATTTTCCTGTGATATGTGAATAGTAACACAAAGTAGGGAGGGGAATTTGAAATTCATTTCAATAGACAAAAGAAAATGAAGGGAAAGAATGGAGAATGGGAATTCAAAAAAACAGTAGCATGAATCAGAGATCAATTTCCTATATTCATATGTGAATACTCAAGTTAATCTCCACATCATGTGAAATCAGAAGAATGGGATCCTTAAACTGGGACTGTAGCTCAGTGTAAGAGCACTTGCCTGGCATGTGAGAGGCACTGGGTTTGATTCTCAGCACCACATAAAAATAAATAAAATAAAGGTATTGCATCCTAAAATATTTTAAAAAATGGGATCCTAATTAGAATTAGTTGTCCTTAATGTATGTATAATGTATCAAAATACACTCTGTTGTCATATATATCTGAAAAGAACCAATAGACTATAGAAATCAGGGAAAATAGGAACCATATTATTATAATTTAATACTTCCTGAATGTTGATAATCTCTTAAGCAATATAAAAAAGTTACACAAGGACAAACTTAGCAATTTTTATTTTGTATTTAAGTAACAAATGCAGAAGGCATGCATTTCAGTGAGTTTTGTGATAACTGCATAGGCAGTGGTGATTGTCAACATGTAAGACCATTTGTTGCAAAAACCATCTGCATGAGTTGCTTAACCTTTGTTGCTGGTAACACTCATTTCTGTTAGGGCTGTTTCATAGGTTGCAGTTTTGCATAATATAAGCTTTTTCACTTATTATATTTATAAGGAAAAATATATGTACTTACCTTCCCCACTCCCCCTAAGGAAGAAATTTTGAAGTCTAAAGTAAAATGACTGGTCTTTGAGGACATGATCTTAAGTCCCTCACTGCCATTAACAGCCTTTGTACTCTTCCTGAGTCAGTTGTGTTGTTTTGAAAATGGAATCTATAATACTTAAAAAGCATTGGTGATAATAAGACACAAAGAAATACACTAAATACAGTAAGAATCTTAGTGATTTCTTCTTTTTTGCTCTTTTTACATATACATGACAGTAGAGTGTATTTTGACATATTATATATACATGAAATATAATTTATTTTAATTAGGATTATGTATTTTTACCTTGATCCATTTTACATTTGATTTTATACATTTTAATTTTGACAAGTTTGAAAGTAATTTTGTTTCTTTTTTAAAGTAAATCTTGTTTGAGATCCCTTTAGCTTTCAAAAATATTAATTTTGTAAAAAAATCATCAATATTTGAAAGAAAGAATCCATGTAAGCATTATCTAGCTTCCTCCATTTATTCATGCATATAATACCTGTCAAAAACAAAATGGAAAAATAAATTGAATCTTCATTGATCTTTTGAAATATCATAGCACATGATCACCTGGCTCCATTATTCTGGGTTTCAGGTGGGAATAACCTCATGGTGGAATGAGGTGGTAGAGAAAATTTGCTTACCTCATGGGATCCGGAAAGAAGGTAAGGGAGGAATCCAGGGACAACATAGATTCCAAGTCTCTATCCCCAACAAGCAACTCCTCCTACCCTCACCCTACCTGCCTACTATTACAATAATGTACTCCCTTCAGATTATCAATCTTACAAATGGATTCATCCTCTGATGAGAATACAGTTCTCTTAATCCAGGGTCCTCACCTCTGAGTGTTGCTAAAATACTCAATGTGTTAGCTTAACAATCCTATATCCAAACCACAATGTTCAGTAATATTATCGAATATTTCTATATATTTGTTAATAGTTTTTTGTTTTTCACACAATCATAACCAAGTTAATTATCACTTACATTTTATCTTGTGTTAATAAGGGGAAAATGATAAATGTGTTCAACAGAACTGTTTTATTGCCTTGAAACATTGGAAACATTTGCAATATGATGCCCTAACATCAAGCAATTTACTTAAAATGGTGATACTCAGCATGAAGTGGTAAACTAAACAAAATCTTCTAAATATTTTTTTCTGATTTATATTATTTTGCTGCTATTATGAACAGTAATAGTGTATGACTGATACATATTGAGTGAAATTCAAACTTATTACAAATTATAAAATTAAAAATTCATTCAGAGTTTACTACTGAAACATAAAACATCTCTCATGAGTTAGATATTATCCCAAAGGAATATCATATCTATCTCCATCTTCAAATAGAAGACAAAATTGGTAACTGAATCAGACTCACAATTTCATACCTATGTATGCTGCTTTAATTTATATGAATCTTATATCAGTAAAACTCTTCAAATATAAGTATGTGTGAAGAAAGAATGGACATAAAGTGAAACAAGTTATTCTCCCAAAATTAAATCATACTATATTAAATTACATATTAAATAACTAACTCTTGAAGTTGTTGGAAAAAATGAAATTGGTCAAAATCTAACAGGGATGTTGAACTTTAACTGTTTCATAGATTGTAGTGTATTAATATTTAAGATCCACTCTGCAGTTAAGAAAAATAGATTTAAGATATTGACAAGAGTGTGGTAGTAAAGCACTCAGAGAAGTATATGTGTAATACTTGTGTAGAAATAAATATATTATCACATTTTACCCTCCTCCTCTGTGCACCTACCCTGGCAATTGTGGTTATTTTTATTTTTAAAAACTTTGAAAATTTACATTCTCTTCTCAAATCACAATTTCTATTTTTTGCCTCCTCATTTTTGTATATAAATGGATTCAGTGTTTATATATACAAGTCATTTACCATAAACGTATAAAAAATTTTAAGTCATTTCTTAGTTTCCTAGATTTCATGGCAAAGCTGATTAATTTTACGTTTTCAAATAAGTCCAAGGGACAATAAAAATCATTGATTACTGCATTAGCTCTTAAGATTTTATGATAATTTATATAAGCCCTTTTGATTGAGAAAGGATACTGGGAAAATATTACCTGTGAGATCAATTATACAGACCTGTATTCTCTGAATTTCTGACCAGAAATACTGTGTGTGTGTGTGTGTGTGTGTGTACAGGTTTCACATTTTAATCAGTTCTGTGAAGGATATCCTAAACACTACAAGAGACACAACAGAATATTTTTTCTTCCAGCATTAAAAAAATGACATTCACAAACATTTTTAAAAAGCTTGTCTGTATAATTGGGATGGTGATTTTGAATTTTAAGAAAAAGTATCACATTATTGACAGAGATTATTAAAGTACATTTGGAAATTATTCTCTAATGATGATAAACATTGCGTACAGGTTTTTAAAAATGTCCCCAACTTTAGCTCTAATAAAATTAAGTCTGCCAAACTTATCTTTTGCCAGAAGCAATAATCCTGAGAACCCAAACTAAAAACCTGGTAAAAGAAAAAGTACCTGGAACTCAACAAATGTCCAAGAATTTGTCTTTAAATGAGAAACAAAAAGTACATGGAGCTTTTTAAAAGGTTTTTTGACAAGCTATCTTGAGAACTCAATTCAAAAATAGAAGTTGATGTACTAAAACAGATGTTTCAACGCAGCTTCAAAAGTCTTTGTAAATACAGCGATTTGGAGGGACGATCCTAGATCAGAAGTGCTATTCCTTGTGTGTGTACTTTCTGAGTGCATGCCTCAACTCAGTTGTCATCACTGTCTCTGTAATCTCCTTCTAGTAGCGGTCATAGCCACCCTGGCTTCTGCCACTAAAGTCTCAGGATCATCCAAATCCATATCCATATCCTCCAGGTCAACTGTCATACTGGCCACTCCCACAGCCCTGGTTCCCACCAACTCTAGCTGTGACTACGTCCATGGGCCCCAAAGACATCCCCTCTGGTGCCTGGCCAGACTTGCCTGCATGCTTCACATGGATCTGACGACCATCCGGGCACTCTCCATTCTTGGCTTTCATGGCATCTGAGGCATGTTCTGGGTTGGTAAGTTTGATAAAAACCCTGGGGTCACTGAGTCTCTTGGTCCTTGACAACAACCACCTCAGAAATAGGCCCAAAGCTGCTGAAGTGATCTTCCAACACCTGCTCATCAGTATTGAAGTTGAGTCCTTCCACCAAGAACTTCTCTTCTTCAGAAGACATGGCAGTGAATTTGAATCCTAGAAATTAAAAAGTAGACAGACAGGAGGCTCTGAAGAACAGCAATCCCTGGCCACGGAGATAGACCTGGTTCATTTATTCCAACAAGTTCAAGAGTTAGCAATTATCTGGGGGAATAATAATCATAGAAAGTTTTATAATGTAATTGGATGAATCAATTCCCACCCTATCCCACATCAATATGTATTCCAAGTCGATTCTGTTCAAGGTTCTTCTGTCTTCTAAGCACTGAAAATTGGGCACCTTCTTTAATGACATTTCCATTTATTTTTGTGTTTGCTACATTACACACTTAAGTTGTTATTTCTGCCAGAAGATGTAGTTATTGCTTTGTTGCATCCTTTCACTTCTCTTTTTAAATTAGTTTTCTTTTTTGGTTTATTTGTCTCAATTATTTTTACATGGCAATAGAATGCACTTTGATACAAAATATATAATGGAGTATAATGTCTCATTCTTCTGGCAATACATGATGTAGAATCTCTCTGACTGTATAGCTATATATGTACACAGGATAATAATGTCTCGTTAATTCTACTATCATTCCTATCCCCAAACACCTCCCCTCCCTTCAATCCCCTCTACCTAAACTAAAGTAACCCTATTCTTCCCTAGTCCCCTACATTGTGAGTTAACATCAGTATAACAGAGAAAAAAATTCAGCTTCTGTGGTTTGGGGATTGGCTTATTTCAATTATTATGATATTCTCCAGCTCCACCCATTCACTGGCAAATGCCATGATTTCATTCTACTTTAAGGGTGAGTAATATTCCATCATATATATGTGTGTGTGTGTGTGTGTGTGTGTGTGTGTGTGTGTGTGTGTGTATCCCGTGGATCCATTCAACAGTTGAAGGGCACATAGTTAGGTTCCATAGTTTAGCTGTTGTGAGTTGAGCTGCTATGAATGTTGATGTGACTGTGTCACTGCAATATACTGATTTTAAGTCCTTTGGATGTAAACTGAACAGTGTGATAGCTGGGACAAATGATGTTTCCTTTCCAAGTTTACTAAGGAATCTCCATACTGCTTTCCATAATGGTTGCAGCAATTTGCATTCCCACCAGCAATGTATGAGTGTACCTTTTTCCCTACATCAATACAGTTATTGATGTTTGTATTCTTGATAATAGCCATTCTGACTGGGGTGAGAAGAAATATTTGAGCAGTTTTGATTTTTAATAATATAATTGCTGAAGATGTTGACAAAGGTGCCAAAAACATTCACTGGAGAAAGGATATCCTATTCAATAATTGGTGCTGGGAAAATTGGAAATCCACATGTAACGAAATAAATTTAAACCCTTATCTTTCACCCAGCACAAAACTCAACTCAATGTGGATCACAGACAGGCACTAGACCAGAGACCCCACTCCTAATAGAAGAAAAAATTAGACCCACATCTTCACCATGTTGACTTAGTACCTGATTACCTTAACAAGATTTCTAAAGTACAAGAAGTAAAATCAGGAATCAATACATCAAATGGATTCAAACTAAAATGCTTTTTCTCATCAAATGAAACACTCAATAGCACAAAGATAGAGTCTACTAAATGGGAGAAAAACTTTATCACATGCACCTTAGATAGAGCATTAATCTCCAGGCTATATAAAAATTCAAAAAAATTAATACCAGAAAAACAAATAACCCAATCAATAAATGGGTTAAGAAACTGAACAGAAGAATAAAAAAGACACTTCACAGAAGAATAAATAAGTTTTCCTTGAAATAATTCTATTTTTCTTTCCTTTGCCCTACTTTATCAAAATTTCTTTACCAAATATGATATCTTATGCTGCCTTCTATATCTTTCAGATATTTATTATGTTATTCTGTTATAAATGTGTTTAGTATCTCTAATTTTCAGAGCTCCAAATATCTCAAATTACTTTATAATAATATTGACTTGTCATCCCATCTTGGATTTCTTGTATTTTTTTTATCTGTTCTTTTTAGTTATACATGTGGAGTTCTTCTTCATTAAATATGTCTGCCTGAAATTTATCGCATGAAATATTTTTGCAATTGCCATTTTATTTATTTTGAAAATGTTTATTTTTTGCCACATCTATTTCCTACCACTCTGAGATTTGACATGGCTCTGTTGGAGTAGAGGATGTCACTTGACACTGTTCTGTTGGAATAGAGGACTCAACACTTGACATGGTTCTGTTGGTCATCCTTCCTATTGGGGACCATAGGTGTGGCATGTGTCTATGTGTAGTTGTTTTTAATATTAATAATCAATATATCATTAGAAACTTATTGGAAAAACATTGGGAAGGTTTTACTGTATTGGGACACAAAATAGTGCACAATGAAAATTTAGCAGTAATACATAGATAAAATATATAAAAATAAAAAATCATAGCTGTGCTTGAGTTTAAAGGTGACTGTGATTGCTTTAGTGTAATAATAGATGGGTAAAGAGGATTCCTCTGAACTTGGATGAGGTGTTTAGCCTTCGTTGCTTTCCTAGTAGTAGTTGATTCTAGAGATACTTTACATAATAAAAACATTTAGGTTGGTTATAAATATAATTTGTGCTTTTCCTATGTTTAGTCTAATTCTTTGAGAATCGGAATACGATTGTAGTCTGCCACTAAATGAAATAGAATAGACTAAATATTAATTATAAGTTGATTTCTTTGCCCTTTAATAATAGTAAAAACTTTTCACTGTTAAACACTGGAATTCATGGTGGGGGTGGTTTATCAGAAGATCTAGCGACATGTTTGTTCTGAAGGTTGAAGACTGGCAGATCATGGTGCCTTCAGTTTAGCTGTGATACAAGATTGTTTTAGTTTAGCTGGGAGACAAAGTTGTTTTAATCTAGCTGGGAAATAAGGTTGTTTTGGTCTGGGCTGTCATACAGAAAGAATGTGTACTTTGAGAAGAAACATAGATTGTATTTTTGAAAGTTTTTCTTATTTTAAATTAACCATAAAATGATACAATCATTACTAAAGAAAAATATCTATAAAAAGGCTGGCAGAAAAAATAAAGACAGATTCAGCCTCAGAACACTTGTTGTCTCTGTGTACTGTTTCTCCACCACGCAAATGCCTCCCATCCACCTAGAACCCCCAACCCCTACTAGGGCTGGACCCCACATTTTTTCAAGTGACTTTATATATTGCTTTGTCTTATTCATTACGTTTATGTCATTGCTGTTTTTTAATTCCAACCTTTTTTCAATTTCAAGTTTCCACTATCATATTACATATTACTATATTTTAGTATAGGTGAATTCACTCTAAAACTCTGTTCTTTTATTTTGGTCTAGCAGGATGAAGAAAGAACCCAGTGTTCTTACAATCTTCCTCCAACTGCAACTCTCCTAATTAATAGAACATATATAATGTGACTTTGCATGGAAAAAGAGACTTTGCAGATGAGATGAACCAGTACTCTGAATGGGAAAATTTTTCTGGATCATCAGTGCAGTTAAGGTGAACACACTGTCTTCTGTGAGAGGCAGATAAGAGAGTAGTCAGAGTGTACCTGTGACCATGGATGCAGTTGTTGGACTGATGCCTGTTGAAAATGAACAAGAGTTAAGGATTTCAGGCAGTTATGAAATGTGTGTGGGTGAGTAAATGTCCTCAAATTGAGCCTAGTGACAGGAGCAGCCATGGTGACATCTTGGTTTTATGCCTCAAAGCTCTTAGGGAATTTTTTTATCTCAAGAAATAGAATAAGAAGAATACATTTATATTTTAAGTGATGTAATTTGATAACTATGGAAACAGTAGGAAAAGAATACATGAAGAGTAACCCTTTCCCAGGGATCTAGGCCTATGTGAGACATTTATCCTGAGGTACATTATAATTTTTGTCATGTTAAAATTTTATAGACTATTGAGTTATTAATACTCAATGTAAGTATTGACTAGTAGAGTGTTCATGAAACTCTTGTGATTATTTCATTGAGTCATATTTTCTTTTTGATCCCTGATAACTGGTACTCTCCTGATGCTCCTCCACATGGCATACTTTGCTCAGTTTGATCTGCTTTTGGAAATGAATTAAATAACAATCACCCACCAAAATTTGTCTATTAATTATTTTCAGTTAGAACCTTAAAATTCATGACCAAAATAGAAAATGAAATGCTAGGGACACCATTCTTGTAAATGTTCTTTATAAAGTAATATTATAAAGTAGTAGGTTATTTGAATGTTTACTTTTATGAAATGGAGACTCATTCTCCAATATGGCACATAAATCAATATTTCAGTTCATGAAGATTCCTCATGAGATTGCATCCAGATAATAATTTTGTACAGTTTTGACCTCCCATTTTCAACAATTTCATATATGCAAATTAGTAACTGTGCTGTATTTTTTAAAATTAGCTTAAAATGTGGAAATTTTATCAATAAATGTGCCTCCTATTCAGTGGCCATGGTATATAACAGAGCACCCAGATTAATGAGCCTATGTAGGTATAAAAGAACAAAGGAAGACAAGCTATGAAAATTATTAAGAGTAATGGTGCTGGGCATGATGGCATGCACCTGTAATCTCAGCACTCAGGAGGCTGAGGCTGGACTATCACAAGTTCAAAGCCAGCATCTGCAATTTAGCAAGACCCTAAGAAACTTAGCAAGATCCTGCTCAAAAGAAATGAAAATGGTGTGGGTGGTGGCTTAGAGATTAAGCATCCCTGGATTCAATCCCTTTATGAAAACAAAAGAAGAGTAATCATAAAAAAATACGGACCCTCGGAGATCCAAGATGGCAGACTAGAGGGTGACTGCATCTCCTGTCGCTCCAGAACTCAGGATTCAAGAAGGGAAGGTATTGAGAGACTTGGGCCAACATAGAGCTGTGGGATGAGTCTCTCCACCGGGGGAAACTCGGCCCGGGTGGCAGGCACTGATAGTGGGCAGCTTCTTGGAGCACGGCATGGCAGTGAGAGTCTTCCCCAAACAACCTTGCACCCTCCAGTGGCAGGAGAGATCCACAGCCAGATTCTTGGAGCAGGCCTTCCCAGTGGGAGTTTTTCCACACAGAGCCAACCCCAAGCCCTGAACCCAGCGGCAGGCCCTGGCCCGCAGGTAGCTTCTAGGACCAAGGCAGGACAGGGAGAGGCTTTCCCCGAGCAGCCTGGCTCCCTGAGGCGAGGGCAGGCCCTGTCTATAGCCAGCTTCTAGGAGCAGGACCGCCCAGTGAGAGGATTTCCACACAGAACCAGCTCCCAGCCCTGGACCCAGTAGCGGGTTAGAGGCAACTTTCTTCAGAAGCACTGCATTATCAAGTTCATCCAAGACTTCAGGCTACTGAAGGCTGGGAGGTGATATACTGGAAATCTACAGGGACACTATAAGCTTAAGAGGAAATCTGCAATATCTCAGAGTCCCACTAATATCTGACCAATATGAGAAAACAAGGGAAGAAAATGTCCCAAACAAACCTAGATACTATATCAATAAAACCCAATGACAGAACAGCAGAAGAAATGTCAGAAAGGGAGTTCAGAATGTACATAATTAAAATAATGAGGTAAGCAAACAAAGAGATGAAAGAGCAAATGCAGGCATTGAAGGAAGAGATGAAAGAGCAAATGCAGGTATTAAATGACCACAACAATCAACAGTTAAAAGATCAAATATGGGAAACAAAAGATCATTTCAATAAAGATTTAGAGATACTGAAAAAACAAACAAACAAACACACAAACAGAAATCCTTGAAATAAAGGAAACAATAAACCAAGTTAAAAACTCCATAAAAAGCATAACAAATAGGATATAACATCTGGAAGACAGAACCTCAGACACTGAAGACAAAATATTTAATCTTGAAAACAAAATTGACCAAACAGAGAAGATGGTAAGAAATCATGAACAGAATCTACAAGAATTATGGGATATCAGGAAAAGGCCAAATTTAAGAATTATTGGGATTGAGGAAGGCTTAGAGAAACAAACCAAAGGAATGAACAATCTATTCAATGAAATACTATCAAAAAAATTCCCAAATCTGAAGAATGAAATGTAAAACCAGGTACAAGAGGCTTATAGGACTCCAAATATACAAAATTACAACAAACCCACACTAAGGAACATTATTATGAAAATACCTACATACAAAATAAAGACATAAATTTGAAGGCTGTGAGAGAAAGAATCAAATTACATTCAGGGGGAAATCAATAACAATAACAGCAGATTTTTCAATCCAGACCCTAAAAGCTAGAAGGGCCTGGAACAACATTTACCAAGCCCTGAAAGAAAACAGATACCAACCAAGAATCTTATACCCAGCAAAACTTACTTTCAGATTTGATGATGAAATAAAATTCTTCCATGATAAACAAAAGCTAAAAGAATTTACAAAAAGAAAGCCAGCATTACAGAACATTCTCAGCAAAATACTCCATGAGGAAGAGATGAAAAACAATGATGCAAATCAGCAACAGGAGGAACTAGCCTAAAGGAATAGCCAAATGAAGGAGAAACCAAATCATGTCAAAAACAAAAATGAGTCAAATGACTGGGAATACAAATCATATCACAATAATAACCCTGAATGTTAATGGCCTGAACTCATCAATCAAAAGACATAAACTGGCAAATTGGATTAAAAAGAAAAATCCAGCAATATGCTGCCTGCAAGAGACTCATCTCATAGAAAGAGATACCCATAGATTAAAGGTAAAAGGATGGGAAAAAACATACCATGCACACGGACACAGCAAAAAAGCTGGAGTATCCATCCTCATTTCAGATAATGCGGATTTCAAGCGAAAACTAGTCAGAAGGGATAAAGAAAGACATTACATAGTGCTTAAGGGAAGCATAAGTCAGCAAGACATAACACTCATAAATATCTATGCCCCGAACATTGGCTCATCCATGTACGTCAAACAAATCCTTCTCAATTCCAGAAATCAAATACACCACAACTCAATAATACTAGGCGATTTTAACACACCTCTCTCATACTGGATAGATCTTCCAAACAAAAATTGAATAGAGAAATCATAGATCTCAATAACACAATCAACAATTTAGACTTAACAGACATATATAGAATATAACATGCAACAAAGAAGGAATACACTTTCTTCTCAGCAGCACATGGATCCTTCTCTAAAATAGACCATATTTTATGCCACAAAGCTACTGTTAGCAAATACAAGAAGATAGAGATACTACCTTGTATTCTATCAGACCATAATGGATTGAAATTAGAAATAAATGACAAAATTAAAAACAGAAAGTTCTCCAATTCCTGGAGATTAAATAATACACTAATATATGATGAATGGATAACAGAAGACATCAGGAGGGAAATTAAAAAAATTCTTAGAAGCAAACGAGAACAGAGACACATCATATAAAAATCTCTGGGATACTATGAAAGCAGTACTTAGAGGAAGATTTAATTCATGGAGCACATTCAACAAAAGAAGTAAAAATAAAAAAAAATAAACGACTTAACACTACAGCTCAAAGCCCTAGAAAAAGAAGAGCAGACCAACACCAAAAGTAGTAGAAGACAGGAAATAGTTAAAATCAGAGCCGAAATCAATGAAATTGAAGCAAAAGAAACAATTGGAAAAATTAACAAAATAAATAGTTGGTTCTTTGAAAAAATAAACAAAATTAATGAACCCTTAGCCACACTAACAAAGAGAAAGAGGGAGAAAACTCAAATTACTAAAATTCGGAATGAACAAGGATATATCACTACAGACATGAGTGAAATACAAAACATAATTAGAAGCTATTTTGAAAATCTACATTCCAACAAAACAGAAAACCTTGAAGACATCAACAAATTTCTAGAGACATATGAATTACCTAAATGAATGAGGAGAACACACACAACTTAAATAAATCAATTTCAAGCAATGAAATAGAAGAGGTCATCAAATTCCTACCAACAAAGAAAAGTCCGGGACCAGATGGGTTCTCCGCTAAGTTCTACCAAACCTTTAAAGAAGAGCTCATTCCAATACTCCTCAAATATTCCATGAAATAGAAGAGGAGGGAACCTTCCCACACGCATTCTATGAAGCCATTATCACGCTAGTACCTAAACCGGACAGAGACACATCAAGGAAAGAAAATTTCAGACCAATATCCTTAATGAACATCGATGCAAATATTCTCAACAAAATTTTAGCAAATTGCATATAAAAATATATTAAAAAGATAGTGCACCTCGATCAAGTGGGTTTTATCCCAGGGATGCAAGGTTGATTCAATATCCAGAAATCAATAAAAGTCATTCACCATATCAACAAACTTAAAGTTAAGAATCACATGATTATTTTGATAGATGCAGAAAAAGCATTCGATAAAATAAAGCATCACTTCATGCTCTAAACACTAGAAAAAATAGGGATAGTCTGAACATTCCTTAACATTGTAAAGGTCATCTATGCTAAGCCCATGGCCAATATCATTCTAAATGGTGAAAAACTGAAAACATTTCCCCTAAAAACTGGAACAGGGCAGGGATGCCCTCTTTCACCACTTCTATTCAACATTGTCCTTGAAACTTCAGCCAGAGCAATTAGAAAAACCAAAGAAATTAAAGGGATACGAATTGGAAAAGAAGAACTCAAACTATCCCTGCTCACTGATGACATGATTATATATTTAGAGGAACCAGGAAATTCCACCAGAAAACTTTTAGAACTCACAAGTGAATTCAGTAAAGTAGCATGTTACAAGATCAATGCTCATAAATCCAATGCATTTTTATACATGAGTGATGAATCTTCAGAAAGAGAATTTAGGAAAACTACCCCATTCACAATAGCCTCAAAAAAATAAAATACTTGGGAATCAATCTAACAAAAGAAGTGAAAGACCTCTACAATGAGAACTACAGAACACTATAGAAAGAAATTAAAGGAAAATCTTAGAAGATGGAAAGGTCTCCCATGTTCTTGAATAGGCAGAATTAATATTGTCAAAATGGCCATACTACCAAAAGTGCTATACAGTTCAATGCAATTCCAATTAAAATCCCAATGATGTACCTTACAGAAATAGAGCAAGCAATTATGCAATTCACCTGGACGTTTAAGGAATCCAGAATAGCTAAAGCAATCCTTAGCCGAAAGAGCAAAGCAGGGATTATTGTAATACCAGATCTTCAACTGTACTACAAAGCAATAGTAGCAAAAACAGCATGGTATTGGTACCAAAATAGACAGGTAGATCAATGGTACACAATAGAAGACATGGACACAAACCCAAATGAATACAATTTTCTCATACTAGACAAAGGGTCCAAAAATATGCAATGGAGAAAAGATAGCCTCTTCAACAAATTGTGATGGGAAAACTGGAAAACTGTATGTAACAGAATGAAATTAAACCCCTATCTCATACCCTGCACAAACTCAACTCAAAGTGGATCAAGGACCTCGGAATCAGACCAGAGACCCTGCATCTTATAGAACAAATGTAGTTCCAAATCTTCAACATGTCGGCTTAGGATCAGACTTTCTTAACAGCATTCCCATAGCACAAGAATTAAAAGCAAGAATCAACAACTGTGATAGATTCAAACTAAATAGCTTTCTCTCAGCATAGAAAACTATCAGTAATGTGAAGAGAGAGCCTACAGAGTGAGCAAAAATCTTTTCCACTCATACTTTAGATAGAGTTCTAATTTCCAGAATATATAAAGAACTCAAAAACTCTACACCCAGAATACAAATAATCCAATCAACAAATGGTCTAAGGAAATGAACAGACACTTCAGAGACAAAGATGTACAAGCAATCAACAGATATATGAAAAAATGTTCAACATCTCTAGTAATAAGGGATATGCAAATCAAAACTACCCTAAGATTCCATCTCACCCCAATTCGAATGGTATCAAGAACACAAGCAACAATAGGTGTTGGTGAGGATGTGAAGAGAAAGGTACACTCATACATGGCTGGTGGGGTTGCAAATTAGTACAGCCACTCTGGAAAGCAGTGTGGAGATTCCTCAGAAAGTTTGGAATGGACCCACCATTTGACCCAGCTATCCCACTCCTTGGCCTATACCCAAAGGACTTAAAATCAGCATACTACAGAGATACATCCAGACCAATGTTCATAACTGTTAAATTCACAGTAGCCTGATTGTGGAACCAAACTAGATGTCCTTCCATTGATGAATGGATAAAGAAACAGTGGTATATATATATATATATATACAATGGAATATTACTCAACCATAAAGAATGATGAAATTATGGCATTTGCAGGCAAATGGATGAAATTGGAGAATATCGTGCTAAGTGAGATAAGCCAATCTCAAAACACCAAAGGACGAGTGATCTCGCTGATAAGTGGATGATGACACATAATGGGGGGTGGGAGGGGTTAGTGTTAGGGTTAGGGTCAGGGTTAGGGAGGGGGGCAAGAATGGCAGAAGGAAGGAATATATAGAGGGAAAAGAGGGGTGGGGATGGGGGAAGGGAAAATTAACAGAATGAATCAAACAACATTACCCTATGTAAATTTATGATTACACAAATGGTATGCCTTGACTCCATGTACAAACAGATAAACAACATGTATCCCATTTGTTTACAATTAAAAAAGGAAATATATATAGACCTAAGGTAAAAAAAAAATATATGGACCCTCAAAGACAAAGTGCATTGCAAAGTGGGTGGGAGTAAAAAACATAGACTTTATCAGAACACAAACTCTGTATAGAATCTACATGTTTTTCAAAGTCAAATTGGGCTAAAGAATATAATCAAGTAGCATGAGAAATATGGGCTTGATGAGAACAGCAATTCTTAGAAAGCCTAGGTGTGGTGATGGTGCCAATGTGGAAATTGTGAGGAAGACTGGAGAGTTATTCTGGCTGTGAAGTTACATGAGACTGTTGTCAGTAGCAGGGTCTTTTAATAACTGTTAAGTATTTATGGATGGATGAGTGGCCCTCAGATGCATACCCACATTCCAACATGCATCTCATGTAGGCTTCTGCATGCTGTCAATGATACTTATGAGATATAATCTTTACTTTTTATATGAGACAAGCATGCTGCTGAGTCTGACCCTCTGTAATACAGCTATGTAGTCACCTTTGGGGAGATTGAGTAATGCAGTGTCTATAGATACATAGAAGAATTTTCTTTGTTTAATTCATATCATCTCTAATTTTTCTATCAATTGCATGAATAAAAATTCAAGTTAATGATAAAATATACTTTGTATAAAGGAATCACCTCAGATGGTGGGCTTTGGCAATGCTGTGGTACTGCGAAGACTGACTAGGTCCCTGGATTGTCATGTCATCAATTGGTCATGACACTTACTGAGGATAGCTGGCCTCATAAAAACCTAATGTTGTCCTAAGCACTGCTCAGGACAGCGATCTAGTGAACAGAGAGCTTTGCTGCATTTTATATGTTGTTTCTTCTGGTAGGAATTTTATTCTTTCTCATCATCAACTAACTTTTGGAGAGTTAAGCTTCTGAGAGAAAGTTACTTGATCTGAGTAACCATCCAAAGAGTTACACCATGAGAGAAAAGCAATAGGAAGCATTGGAATAATCCATTCACCCCTCAGCTTACAAAGATGTCAATAGTATGTGTTCGCATCTTCTCTGGGTTTAGATAAACATGAACTTCTCTTCAAATGGAAAGAAAGGAGGATTTCTAATTATTTGAAAATGAGGGGAGGTGAGAGGATTTTTTAAAAGCAAGTGAGTAAAGTAGGGAAGAAGGGAAAAAGAGTTTTTTTTTTTTCCTACTTCTTGAGGTCTCCCTGAGGGCCCAAGTTGTCTGAGAGTTAAGAAAATATTCAGATGTTCAGGTCTTGTCTCTAGGACCCAAGCCGCCTACCTTAACTAAGAATCTACCAATTTCCTTTTGTTATACTTATTTCTAATTAAATTGAGGAAATTACTATTATTAATTTTATAATATTAATTTTTCCTTAACTCTGAATTAGAAAAAGAAACGTTATCTGCAAGTCCAATTATATTAAGACAGATTTTACTGTCAATATATGCTAAAAGGAAACAATATACATTTTTTAAAAATGAAGTTGATATTGACTCCTAGAAATGAGGCAAATATTGAAATATATTAAATACTTTAAAACTGTAAGGGATGCATATGAAGTCACACAGAAGTTATGTACTCAGGAATTTAAAAAAACTGTCTTGTTTCAAACTCAAAGATAGAAACCTGGGTATCCTTTGTGAACTATAAAGAGATAAAGATACACACACACACACACACACACACACACACACACATGCACTTCTTAACAGTGTAAATTGAGATAAGATTTGGTTCTTTATGAGAAATGAGATAGTGGTCGTAAATATACAGATTAACTGTAAACAAATCACTCCTATGGGATAGAAAATTATTTCATGATGGTAAGAGACAAATTGAAGACAAACAAATTTTAAATTGTGGTTAATATCTCAGAGGTAAATCTGATATTTCTAACAAAATTTCTGAATATAATCTGATATTTTCAATAATGTTTTCATCTTTCATGTTTCCTAATGGCCACTTGAAGAGGTCTGGATAGGCATGTTTTCTTCAGGCACCTTCAATAAAATCCACCCATATTCAATATATTACTGAGTATAACCTGAGACATGTCAAGCACATTTACCTCTTCATATTTATGTGGGTACATAAACATCAAACACATCAATACGTCAGGGGAAGATACATATTTACATTTGCCTTAATTATCCATTTATTCTTTACCAAGTGAGATTACTTGCCTCGCAAAAAAATTTACAACCTGACATCATAGAAGTAGCCTGGGCAATAACAACTTACTGAGGAATTTCCATCTTAGATAAGAATTCAGAACACTGGTGCAGGCAAAATGGTAAGTCTCCTCCATGGTATAATTCACAATTCATAGACCAATGGAAGAAAACTTTGTCATCTTGAGCACAGAGTTTTCTAGGCAACTTTGGCTTATCAATATCTCAGAAAACAAAAAGGAAAGAGCATGGAGAAGTGTGGAGTTTTGTGTGACTGTGCCTGGCAGTGGCACTTTTCACTTTGAATCATTTTTAATTATAGAAAGCTTAAACAAATGATCAGAGCTAGCTGTGAGGAAGTTTGATAAATATAACACACTAATATATACACACCAGTACTATGTTTAAAGGATATAGCTTATAGTCTCTACTCCATAAACATATTGGACATTGTGCAAATACACTTATCCAGATCATGCATGGACACAATATATATTATACTACATTTAAAAAAATTAGTGGTAGAAACCAGTTTATTATCCATGTGAATGGAAATCATGTGTTTATTGCAATAGTCACAGAATAGACTCTTACTATGTGCTTAAGGATAGATCAATACACATGAACTTCAAATAAGAACCCAGTTTCTTACTCGTATTTATTTTCTTGGGCAAGACAAATTAATGCAAAGTTGTTTTGGAGGATGTACAAGAGGTGGAATGAAGGGAAAAGTGTATTACTTAATACACATATGACCCACCATGATCAATATGCTAGCAGGAGCCAGCAGAAAGCATATTGAACTGTCAGAAGGATGTGAAATTACTAACAGCTTCCAACAGGTGCATACTGGTAAAACCAAAATTGGGGACAGGCAGTTAGTGTAGAAATAGGGGATTGGGTCAAATTGAGGAAATTGAGACCATGAAAACTATTTGCATCTGTTAGTTGGAGACTGCTCCTGGGAGAATGGAATGTCAAGGATTCCCAGAGCCCATTGATTATCACATTTACCTGTCCTTGTCAAGTACTACAGGAAGGGAACTGCTAATTAATGCCCCCTGGGCCCTTCTCTGACTGAATCACATTGCTGTTCACTTTTCCTACTATGTCATCTTCAACTCCTGGGCCTAGTCATGTAGGCAGGAAGGAGAGATAAGTGGGGAGCGAAGAGAACAAAGAGACCCTTATTTATAAAATATGTAAGGCATGCTCCCTTCTTGGGATTCTAGAGCATCAGCCATGGCCCCCTTCTCCCTTCCAGGAGAAGTCTGTATTATTACCTTTAAATAAAATCTGCTTACTATGCTTGCCATTGGTGTGATTCTCTGATGTTATATTTCTACACCTGAGGAAGCAGAACTTGTCACTGGTTAACAGCAGTATCACTGGTAGTACCTTCAAGAGCTCAACTTGACACACAGTTCAAAACACCCATGTATTTTCGTATGTTATATGCTCACATTATTCCTTCATAGACCAATTTCACTTCCTACTCTCATCTCTCATTTCCCAAACTATCATATGCCCATGAATTCTTTATGCTTAGCTTTCATTTCTATCTTAAAACTAGACATAACCATGTTGATTTCACAATGACCCTAAAGTCATGGACTTGGTTTTAATTTTGTGCATAGAGAAATAAAGCATATAATTTTTGCCTGGTTCCTTTCACCCATCATATGTGAAAATGTCACCCATGTCATGTATGTCTCTAGTTTGTTCATTCCCATTACTGCATATGATATATGAATAACAATGAATGCTTCATGTGTTACACATAGTCCTGTGTTTTGAAAGCCCACATGATTTGGTTATACACATTGATTTTTACATTGTCATATTTTTGTTCCCTTAGATTTCAAAATGTACTCATTTATGTAGTCTTTTTTTTTTTTACGTTTACATAGGGTAATGATGTTTATTTTATTTTTGCCCTCCCCCCCACCCCTCCCACCCCTCTTTTCCCTCTACACAGTCCTTCTTTCCTTCATTCTTACCGCTCTCCTTAGCCTAACTCTAAACCTAACCCTAAACCTAATGCTAGCTCCTCCCACCCCCATTATATGTCCTCAACCGCTTATCAGCGAGATCATTCGTCCTTTAGTTTTTTGAGATTGGCTTATCTCACTTAGCATGATATTCTCCAATTTCGACCATTTGCCTACAAATGCCATAATTTTATCATTTTTCATTGCGGAGTAATATTCCATTGTATAAATATGCCACAGTTTCTTTATCCATTCATCAACTGAAGGGCATCTAGGTTGGTTCCACAATCTGGCTATGGTGAATTGAGCAGCAATGAACATTGATGTGGCTGTATCTCTATAGTATGCTGATTTTAAGTCCTTTGGGTATAGGCCAAGGAGTGGGATAGCTGGGTCAAATGGTGTTTCCATTCCAAGCTTTTTGAGGAATCTCCACACTGCTTTCCAGAGTGGCTGCATTAATTTGCAACCCCACCAGCAATGTATGAGTGTTCCTTTTTCACCACATCCTCGCCAACACCTATTGTTGCTTGTATTCTTGATAATCGCCATTCTAATTGGGGTGAGATGAAATCTTAGGGTAGTTTTGATTTGCATTTCCCTTATTACTAGGGATGTTGAACATTTTTTCATGTATCTGTTGATTACTTGTACATCTTCTTCTGTGAGGTGTCTGTTCATTTCCTTAGCCCATTTGTTGATTGGATTATTTGTATTCTTCGTGTAGAGTTTTTTGAGTTCTTTATAGATTCTGGAAATTAGCGCTCTATCTGAGGTATGGTTGGCAAAGATATTCTCCCACTCTGTAGGCTCTCTCTTCACATTTCTGATAGTTTCCTTTGCTGAGAGAAAGCTTTTAAGTTTGAATCTATCCCAGTTGTTGATTCTTGCTTTTATTTCTTGTGCTATGGGAGTCCTGTTAAGGAAGTCTGATCCTAAGCCAACAAGTTGAAGATTTGGACCTACTTTTTCTTCTATAAGATGCAGGGTCTCTGGTCTGATTCCGAGGTCCTTGATCCATTTTGAGTTGAGTTTTGTGTAGGGTGAGAGATAGGGGTTTAATTTCATTCTATTGCATATGGTTTTCAGTTTTCCCAGCACCATTTGTTGAAGAGGCTATCTTTTCTCCATTGCATATTGTTGGAACCTTTGTCTAGTATGAGAAAATTGTATTTATTTGGGTTTGTGTCCATGTCCTCTATTCTGTACCATTGATCTACCTGTCTATTTTGGTACCAATACCATGCCGTTTTTGTTACTATTGCTTTGTAGTAAGAGTTGAAGATCTGGTATTGCAATACCCCCTGCTTCGCTCTTGCTACTGAGGATTGCTTTAGCTATTCTAGGTTCTTTATTCTTCCAGATGAATTTCACAATTGCTTGCTCTATTTCTGCAAGGTACATCATTGGGATTTTAATTGGAATTGCATTGAATCTGTATAGCACTTTAGGTAGTATAGCCATTTTGACAATATTAATTCTGCCTATCCAGGAACATGGGAAATCTTTCCATTTTCTAAGGTTTTCTTGAATTTCTTTCTTTAGTGTTCTGTAGTTCTCATTGTAGAGGTCTTTCACCTCTTTTGTGACATTGATTCCCAAGTATTTTAGTTTTTTCAATGCTATTGTGAATGGGGTAGTTTTCCTAATTTCTCTTTCTGAAGATTCATCACTTATGTATAAAAATGCACTGGATTTATGAGCATTGATCTTGTAACCTGCTACTTTACTGAATTCACTTATGAGTTCTAAAAGTTTTCTGATGGAATTTCCAGGTTCCACTAAATATATAATCATGTCATCAGCGAACAGGGATAGTTTGAGTTCTTCTTTTCCTATTCGTATCCCTTTAATTTCTTTGGTTTGTCTGATTGCTCTGGCTAGAGTCTCAAGGACGATGTTGAATAGAAGCGGTGAAAGAGGGCATCCCTGCCTTGTTCCAGTTTTTAGGGGGAACGCTTTCAGTTTTTCACCATTTAGAATGATATTAGCCATGGGCTTAGCGTAGATTGCCTTTATAATGTTTAGGAATGTTCCCACTACCCCAATTTTTCTAGTGTTTTGAGCATGAAGGGATGCTGTATTTTATCAAATGCTTTTTCTGCATCTATTGAAATAATCATGTGATTCTTAACTTTAAATCTGTTGATATGGTGAATGACATTTATTGATTTTCGAATGTTGAACCAACCTTGCATCCCTGGGATAAAACCCACTTGATCATGGTGCACTATCTTTTTAATATATATTTGTATGCGATTTGCTAAAATTTTGTTGAGAATTTTTGCATCGATGTTCATTAAGGATATTGGTCTGAAATTTTCTTTCCTTGATGTGTCTCTGTCTGGTTTAGGTATCAGGGTGATATTGGCTTCATAGAACGAGTTTGGTAGGGTTCCCTCCTCTTCTATTTCATGGAATAGTTTGAGGAGTATTGGAATGAGCTCTTCTTTAAAGGTTTTGTAGAACTCGGCTGAGAACCCATCTGTTCCCGGACTTTTCTTTGTTGGTAGGCTTTTGATGACCTCTTCTATTTCATTGTTTGAAATTGATTTATTTAAGTTGTGTATGTCCTCCTCGTTCAGTTTAGGTAGTTCATATGTCTCTAGAAATTTGTTGATGTCTTCAAGGTTTACTGTTTTGTTGGAGTATAGATTTTTGAAATAGCTTCTAATTATGTTTTGTATTTCACTCGTGTCTGTTGTGATGTTTCCTTGTTCATTCCGAATTTTAGTAATTTGAGTTTTCTCCCTCTTTCTCTTTGTTAGTGTGGCTAAGGGTTTATCAATTTTATTTATTTTTTCAAAGAACCAACTATTTATTTTGTTAATTTTTCCGATTGTTTCTTTTGTTTCGATTTCGTTGATTTCGGCTCTGATTTTAACTATTTCCTGTCTTCTACTACTTTTGGTATTGGTCTGCTCTTCTTTTTCTAGCGCTTTGAGCTGTAGTGTTAAGTAGTTTATTTGTTGATTTCTACTTCTTTTTTTGAATGCACCCCATGAAATAAATCTTCCTCTAAGTACTGCTTTCATAGTGTCCCAGAGATTTTGATATGATGTGTCTTTGTTCTCGTTTACTTCTAAGAATTTTTTTATTTCCCTCCTGATGTCTTCTGTTATCCATTCATCATATAATAGTGTATTATTTAGTCTCCAGGTATTGGAGAAGTTTCTGTTTTTTATTCTGTCATTTATTTCTAATTTCAATCCATTATGATCTGATAGAGTACAAGGTAGTATCTCTATCTTCTTGTATTTGCTAACAGTAGCTTTGTGGCATAAAATATGGTCTATTTTAGAGAAGGATTCATGTGCTGCTGAGAAGAAAGTTTATTCGTTCTTTGTTGGATGGTATATTCTATATATGTCTGTTAAGTCTAAATTGCTGATTGTGTTGTTGAGATCTATAGTTTCTTTATTCAATTTTTGTTTGGACGATCTATCCAGTGGTGAGAGAGGTGTGTTAAAATCGCCTAGTATTATTGTGTTGTGGTCTATTTGATTTCTGTAATTGAGAAGGATTTGTTTGACGTACGTGGATGAGCCATTGTTCGGGGCATAGATATTTATGATTGTTATGTCTTGCTGATTTATGCTTCCCTTAAGCAGCATGTAATGTCCTTCTTTATCCCTTCTGACTAGTTTTGGTTTGAAGTCCACATTATCTGAGATGAGGATGGATACTCCAGCTTTTTTGCTGTGTCCGTGTGCATGGTATGTTTTTCCCCATCCTTTCACCTTTAGTCTATGGGTGTCTCTTTCTATGAGATGAGTCTCTTGCAGGCAGCATATTGTTGGATTTTTCTTTTTAATCCAATCTGCCAGTCTGTGTCTTTTGATTGTTGAATTCAGGCCATTAACATTCAGGGTTATTATTGTGATATGATTTGTATTCCCAGTCAATTGACTCATATTTGTTTTTGACATGATTTGGTTTCTCCTTTATTTGGCTATTCCTTAGGCTAGCGCCTCCTGTTGCTGATTTGCATCGTTGTTTTTCATCTCTTCCTCATGGAATATTTTGCTGAGAATGTTCTGTAATGCTGGCTTTCTTTTTGTAAATTCCTTTAGCTTTTGTTTATCATGGAAGGATCTTATTTCATCGTCAAATTTGAAGGTAAGTTTTGCTGGGTATAAGATTCTTGGTTGGCATCCGTTTTCTTTCAGGGCTTGGTATATGTTGTTCCAGGCCCTTCTAGCTTTTAGGGTCTGGATTGAGAAATCTGCTGATATTCTTATTGGTTTCCCTCTGAATGTAATTTGATTCTTTTCTCTCGCGGCCTTTAATATTCTGTCTTTATTTTGTATGTTAGGTATTTTCATAATAATGTGCCTTGGTGTGGGTCTGTTGTAATTTTGTACGTTTGGAGTTCTATAAGCCTCTTGTACTTGGTTTTCCATTTCATTCTTCAGATTTGGGAAATTTTCTGTTATTATTTCATTGAATAGATTGTTCATTCCTTTGGTTTGTTTCTCTAAGCCTTCCTCAATCCCAATAATTCTTAAATTTGGCCTTTTCATGATATCCCATAATTCTTGTAGATTCTGTTCATGATTTCTTACCATCTTTTCTGTTTGGCCAACTTTGCTTTCAAGATTAAATAATTTGTCTTCAATGTCTGAGGTTCTGTCTTCCAGGTGTTCTATCCTATTGGTTATGCTTTCTATGGATTTTTTAACTTGGTTTATTGTTTCCTTCATTTCAAGGATTTCAGTTTGGTTTTTTTTTCAGTATCTCTAACTCTTTATTGAAATGATCTCTTGCTTCCCGTATTTGGTCTTTTAACTGTTGATTGGTGCGATCATTTAATGCCTGCATTTGCTCTTTCATCTCCTCCTTCAATGTCTGCATTTGCTCTTTCATCTCCTCATTAGCTTCCCTGATCGTTTTAATTACGTACATTCTGAACTCCCTTTCTGACATTTCTTCTGCTGTGCTGTCATTGGGTTTTATTGATGTAGTATCTAGGTTTGTTTGGGACATTTTCTTCCCTTGTTTTCTCATATTGGTCAGTTGTCAGTGGGACCCTGAGATATTGCAGTTTTCCGCTATTGGCTTATAGTGTCCCGGTAGATTTCCAGTGTATCACCTCCCAGCCTTCAGTAGCCTGATGTCTTGGAGGAATCTGATAAAGCAGCTCATCCGAAGAAAACTGCCCCTAGCCCCCTACTGGTTCCACGGTTTGGAACTGGCTCTGTGCGGAAATGCTCTCACTGTGGGCCTGCACCGTGCAGCTGGCCGTGTGGGAGGAGCCCACTGCCAGAGTGTGGAAGGCTACCTTGGGAAGACTCTAGCTGTCCTGCCTGGCTCCAATAAGCCACCTCTATCTGGGCCTGCCACCCGGGCTGAGCTTTACCCAGTGGGCAGACTCACCCGTGGCTCTATTTCAGTCCGAGTCTCTCAATGCCTCCCCTTCTTAACTCCTGGGTTCTGGAGCAACTGGGTGTGCAGTCTCCCTCTAGGCTGCCATCTTGGATCGCCCATTTCTGTAGTCTTAAAAATAATATTTTTATTCATTACTTGAACAACTAAAGCACATGAAAATGTACAACATAGTAATTATGCATGCAGAAATTTGAAAGTCCTTAATCATGGGGGGAAAAACAAAACTAGACATATCTTTCCTTTTCAAAGAAAACTTTCATGTTCATATTTTAATCACCCAGTTAATATTAAACCCTGACTCAATTTTAACCAACATGCTATGAACATATTCACACCAAGCACACTCATTCATCACAAACCACAGGACTGCAGTGTGTACATGCCTAAAGCATTCATGAGAGATCTTGATAATCCTGTACAGTTAAATTCTAGGTGGTGTGTATGGTTAACATTTTAAGCAGGGAGTGACATAAGATCATACATATTTAATGATTTCAATAACAAAATTTTGCCAAATGTTGGATTTCAGGTACTGTATCTCTATGATGTGAGAAGGAGAGAATGAAAATGTAAAAATGTAGGGGAACATTAGACAAGATCTTAACTAAGTTTGGTGATAATGCAGGGTGATGAGGGCAGGATCTAGGTGAAAGTACAGAGTATTTAAACATATCAAATTCTTGTTCAAACCAGAGGTAATTGTACAGGACAAAATAATTATTTTTGGTGTGGGGTTGGCACATAATGTTCAGAAAAAAAATTGATGTGAATAAATTAATGAACTCCTACTACAACACCATGATATCTGTTGTACTTTCTTGGAGCTTCAATCTTATACATGTACTATTCATATCCTGTGTACTCTTCAGAGGACAAAGTATTGGTCCTAGAGGAAAAATGTTTATTCTCTGACTCAGGTAATTTATCCTGTGACTCCTGTTTCTACATATACAGTCTATCTCTCAATATGACAGAAATAAGAAGAAGAAGAAGAGAGTCTAGGTATAACAGGAGAGTAGGAATCTGAGCATACCTGAAGAAATCCAGCTGAGCATCTCCACTCAATCTCTGAAAGAAAGATGTACTTTAACCCAGTCCTAATTTTCAACTCCTCTCTCCTTTATTGAGATTCTGGATTTCAGTTTCTGTGCCATCAACAGAATCTCATTAAAAATATCTTTTCATTGTGGCAGGAAGGGAAGAAATTCTGTGTTTATTTTCTGTGAAGAAAATCATCATATGGGAAGGGAGAATAGTGAAATCATGAGAACAGTGTCCTCAAATTGTATTGAACATCAGAACTAAAAGCAAAAAACAAAGAAAATTAAACCATGCCTAGTAGCATCCCAGTAATGACTCTTATGTAAGAATTTGGAAAAACTGATAATGGATATTTGACAATACTTTCAACAATACTGTAGACTACAGCTTGTCAAACATGAGTTAGCAGTAGGGCATGGTGGCACATGCCTGTAATCCCAGCAGTTTGGAAGGCTGAGATAGTGTCAGTTCAAAGCCAGCCTCAGCAAAAGGGAGGTGCTAAGCAACTTGGTGAGACCTGGTTTCTAAATAAAATGCAATGTAGGACTGGGGATGTGACTTAGTGGTCAAGGGCCTCTGAATTTAATCCCTGGTGTGTACGCACACACACACACATAAAAATATGACAGCAATCTAAAATTACAAAGCATGTAACTTTGTATACAAAGTAGATCATCCAAATACAACAAAATATATTATAACTTGTAGTACAATATGTTATTCCACCATTTTGAAGGGATAGTACATAAATATGTTTAAGTATTCTGAGGATATAAAATATAGTCAAAATACTATTAACAAATACTTAAAAATTAATTATTGGTTTCAAAAATAAGTAAGATCAAACTAAGTTATTTATCATTTTGAATGAATGAAAACACCCCATAATTCCTTGCATGTTTGGTCTGTGTTCTCAAAATATGCACTAAATAGAATTTCAGAGATGAAAATATTCTGCCTTTCAATTGCCATTTTACAAAACTTTGCATTCAAAGATTTGCCAAATCCTTCTGAAAATAAAGTCAAAAAGAAAATTAGAACATCTATAGAGATTTTGTTGTATATTTGAAATCTGTGACACAGGCGTATTTGATTCAATGGTTCCCAAAATATACAAGAAAAAGAAAAACACTCAGAATGTGCTCATATATTAGGAATTTTACATGATATTCTCTGAGTTCAATGCTTAGAAAGGGCAAGCTTCGAATCCTGTGTAGATGATGGACACTGAAAATGATCAACACAGACCAGACCAAGCTGATAGTAAGTAGGTACCCTAAAGGGGAACTCTGACTACTGTTGGAGGTGCATTCTGGAGCCATTGTTAGAGATCCCAATGGAATCTCCTACTCAACGTTAAAACTCCCCATTTCTCAGACTCTGATCCTGCAGAGTTCTGGCAACAGAAGTCATGGAGTAGATATATGGAAGACAACGAAGTCAGGAAAAGTATGCCAATTTGTTGTTTTCTGTGTTTTCAGTCTTTGACAGCTTTTCTATAGCAATCCAGGGTAGACAAAACAAAGCACATTCACTTGCACAACTATACCAAAGTGTATGCGCTGCTCATGCATGACACAAGACTACCAATGTCAGTTATGGAGAATCCAGTCCTACCCAGTTACGGCATTTCAGAAAATATTTTTGTATACCTAGGTTTTAAACTTTGAAGAGCATTTAAATCATAATTCTCATGAGGACAAGTGCCATGTGTGCTATTGTATATGGAATATTTGGATGATCATTGAAGTCAATAATATGGCATATTTGAGTCTCACTTTTTCAATAATCTCACTTTTCAATTATGCAATACATAATATGGACTGTCTATGTTAGCTCAAGAACACATACAGACAGTAGAGGACACAGACTCTGAAAACAACTTCTGTGATTCTTTGGTAGATGAGCACTATGTGAATTTCCTAGCAGACACTTAGATAATTCTAATATTTAGCTAGCTATCATCTATTCATGTTTTCAGGTACATCTCTCACTGTCTCTCCATAGATATGTGTATTTATCTGTGTTCATATATGTACACACACATATAAACATTTACCTTGACATACATGTATATATACACATGTCATACATGTATACATACATGTATGTCAAGGTAAACATTTCTTTATAAATTTATACTCCATTTCCTTAATTTTTACTTCTCAAGAGGAAATTCAGCTAACAAAGAAATTGCATATCATATTATAGGTATGGATGAATTTCCAATATACTGTATAGTTGATAAAACTGTCAGATATAAGAAATCCTATTCCAGTGATATCCACACACACACACATACAAAAACACACACACACACACACACACAATTAAAATAACTGCTTTGTACTTTTATGTTGAAATTTTGATTGAAAAGTTACCTTAATGAAAAAATAAATATCTGAGTGAATAATTTTCATGACTAGTACAAATGCCTAAACAGAATATCCATGAATCAAATATGTGTTTTATTGTACAGAGGCCTGATAAATCCTTGTATCAATTATTTATTTTTGTCTCTGCTCTTGTTTTTTCTTTAGAAATCCAGAAGTCTCAAGAAGAGGGGAGGGGTGGGAGGGGAGGGGGGGAAGGGAAAAAATGGCGGAATGAATCAAACAACATTACCCTGTGTAAATTTATGATTACACAAATGGTATGCCTTTACGCCATGTACAGACAGAGAAACAACATGTATCCCATTTGTTTACAATAAAAAAAAAAAAAGAAGTTGCTCCTGAGCTATGTGTTGTGCTCCAGCTGGACTCATGAAGCAGGAGACAGTTTTTCTGCCTCATTTTACTTTATCTATGTGTCATCAATGAGAAACATCATTCCCACTGATGAGCACAGTGAGACAGTTGCCCAGGTGGGATCTGAACTGGATCAAGAGTTGCGGCTGACCTACATGATCAGCCCTTGCTCATGTCATATTCCTTTCCAATACAGGGTAGGGATTCAGAGCAGAGGGGCTAACAATGAGGCAGAGACAAATAGGAAATGAGCCTTCAAAAACAGGACAAGCTTCCTCAACACAAACCTCCATATGAACACTGGGTCAGCTATGGGTGTGAGAATGACAGTGTGATATGTTTGTGGAAATTTTATGAGAAATTCTTCTCTTCTGGTACAGACTCGAGCTCACACTTTCATGTTACCAAAGTTCTACTAAGTATGACTCATTTCTCCTTTTACTTTTTCTCTCATATAATTATCTCTTCTTTCTCCAGTCATTGTTTCCATTCTCTATTAACATTATGCAGCCATTCCCATATACCCTTATTTCCACACTAATGAATTCAATGCTTTCACTACTCCCATAATTACTTCACAGTTTGCTAGTACAAACTATGGAGGAGTCAGAATCTTTCTCCCCCTTTCTACCTGTCCAATTTACTACTCACCTGACCAGTAAGCCTTTTCCATCCTCAATGCATATGAAAAAGGAAAGTCTTGAAAGTTTGCTACATGCATGTCTGAGTGAAGAGGGGTTTGACTATCTTATTTGATACAGAAAGAGGGAAGTCCTCCAAAGCAAAATCAAACCTATTATCTTTCTGATGATCCCTTTGGATCATCAGAACCTAACCCATGTGTACACAAAAATAACTACAAACAGACAGTGACAGGACCTTGGGTAGTGTAGCACAAGAGGAGAGAAATGGAGTTGAAAGTTCAGCACAGCTATATTCTCTGGAGGAGAGACCCAGAGTCAGTATTCTGCATTAATGGTAGGCCTGGAAAGTGGTTACCAATGTAAAGGCTGTATCATCCCCAGCATGAAGGCACTACAGGATCAGGTGATATATAGGGTCATTGAGGGTCATAGCTGCCAGGTTTTCAATCTCATCTTTGCCAGAATAAAGAGTCAAAAGAAAATTAAAAAAGGAAGAAGCAGAGGAAAATTTATTTGCTATGATCTCTGATTTCATTAAGAAAAAAATTGGAGATGAAAACAGGATTGTGGAGATGTGACCAGTAGAGGTGAGCAACATTAATCTTATGGGATACATTCTTTTCTTGCCTAGAGCTATGAGCAAGAGAAAAGAAGATGGGACACAACTTGGCAGGAGTTTTGGGCAAGAAAGTGCTAATGACAGAGTATTTATAGCAATATTTTAATTTACTTCTCACTTCTCAAGTCTCTGTCTCATTTATTGTGTTCTTCAGAACATAGATTTTCATGTTACCCTCCAGGTCTGCTTGCCCTATCACTCATTCTACCTGTTTTATTGTATGTTCCAAATATAAATTTTAATTTTCCTTTGTTACTTGACCATCTTGAATCATAGGAACAAAAACAATAACCTAAAAATTCAAATAGTGACAATGGTCAAAGTTATATGACTATATATGTTATGTATAACTTTTTCCATGTGAATTACCCTCTTTGTGTATATAACTTTGAACTGTCAGAAATAATACTTCTTAAATTTTTATTTCTTCTTTCTTTTTTATTTATCTCTTAATTTTTTTACAGACTGCATTTTGATTCATCATACACAAATGGGGTACATCATTTCATTTCTATGGTTGATCACGATGTAGATTCATACCATTCATGTAATCATACATGTACATAGGGTAATGATGTCTTTCTCATTCTACCATTTTTATACCCCCTTCCTCTCATTTCCTTCTACATAATTTAAAGTCCCCCCATTCTTCTCTTCCCTCCCCACCCCCCACTCCCATTATATATCATTCTCCATTCATCAGGAAAAACATTTGGCCTTTGGTTTTTTGAGATTGGCTTATTTCAGTTAGCATGATATTCTCCAATTCCATCCATTTATTTGCAAATGCCATAATACTATTCTTCTTTATGGCTGAATGATATTCAATTGTGTATATATACCACAGTTTCTTTATCCATTCATTTGTTGAAGGGCATCTAGGTTGGTTCCACAATCTAGCTATTATGAACTGAGCTGCTATAAACATTGATGTGGCTGTGTTATTGTAGTATGCTGATTTTAAGTCCTTTGGGTATAGACCAAGGAGTGGGATAAACTG